>NC_088858.1:39023008-39323008 GCF_963853765.1 Magallana gigas
AACAAGATATTTTTGGTAAAATAGAAAATTCGCAGAAATGTCATTTTTATAAATATTTAGTAGATGGATTTTATCTTCAATATTACCTTAGAAAGTCAATCCCTGTAAAATTTCAACAGTGTATATCAAAATTAAGATTTTCCTCTCATCATTTAGCTATCGAAACTGGAAGGTACAATAATACACACAGAGCCCAAAGGAACTGCTTAACATGTAAAAATTATGTTGAAGATGAATCCCATTTTATTTTAGTGTGTCCAGTATATATTGAATACCGTCAAAAATACATTAAAAAGTATTTTTATGAGAAACCATCGATGTTCAAGCTGTTGCAATTGTTTAATAACGAAAATTTTTAAGATATGTGTAACCTCGGCAAATACATTTATTATAGTATGAAATTAAGAAACGATATATGTAATTAACGTTAGATGTTGGGTTTTTTTTTTATTCTTTTCGCCTTTACTTATGTCAATTTTTCATATTTATGTATGTACAATGTAATAGGGTCTCCTGTAAAATAACCACTTCTATACTTTACTATGTTTAATTTGTAAAATCTGATGAGCTGCAAAACTTAAAGAATTAAAGAATGAATTATGAACTCGAAGGTTGATCAACATGCATAATAATGTGATAATCACTTAGCTGTCTTTTTGGACTCTAAGTTAATACATGATGGTATGACCAATTTTGATTGCTTGTACCTGATAGCTAAGATGGTAGAATACCTGTGGTTTGAGTCCCGGCCAGTTACTGAAATATACATTCATTCTATATCAAATATTTACATCTACATAGTATTATTCCCTCTATTTCTTACGAAAACCTATAGTTAATTCATAGCTCTATAGAAACAGCCAGACTGAAATCTACATGCCCCGTTCATCGATTGGTCGAAATCTACAGCGGCTGAAACTTGAGTAGAAATTGACAGGTCTGAAATTGACACGCCCTGTTTATCAGGTCTAGGCAACCTCCGTTTTTGGAGGATAGATTTTATCCTCCGTTTTTGGAGGATAGATGTATGCGCCCCCTGGTGAATCTTTTCAGATGAAGGGCAATTAACTTTGTTTTTACAAAGGGAGTTAACTATGAATAAAATATAATTATTATACTGTAAAAATATCACCTTATTTAGCTATTGATAATTATAATTATTGATAATATTTAATAAATATTTAAGTTTAAATAATTGCAGGGCTGATTTTAAAGAAAAATATCTTATGTGAAGACTCTCAAATTTTTTTTTCAATATTCTGGAAAATTGATATCTATAAATGGTATCATTTTGATTAATAAAATTTAACAATGTCTTTTTGTGTGAAGGGATTAAATTTAAATGATACTTAATAACATGTGAATTAATTAGAATAAGAGCTACAAAGTTCCTAAGGTATATGCAAACATTTACTTTGTACATGTACAATATAGCAGATCAAGATATCTATTGTGTGTCTCTAAACGTGAATGAACTCATTAATGTTTTAATGAGTAATAAACATCACTATTTTGTGATTTTTATTAAATGAAACATGTAAATAGTCTATGTCATTTGTAAAACTGAACACAGGAAGTACACACTTTCAAAGCATATTGTGAAAATACTATACATAGAATTTCAAATCGCCGCATACAATCATTAGTTTATTCCCTTAACTTTAATTCCCATATGGTCTGGTGCTTGCATTTTCTCATTAAAGATATGCACGAAGCCTTTGAAATATACCCATGCTATCCTCCAAAAATGGAGGATAATTTCACCCACAATGCAAAGTGACTTTCCATATATGGTAAAAATCAGCAGCCATCTTGAAATTGAGCTATCCTCCAAAAACGGAGGTTGCCTAGACCTGTTTATCGATTGGTCTAAACCTACAGCGACCTACAAAATATCACGAACTGCATGAAATAATCATGATGATGCCAGACTCTCAGTCTCACAGGAGACGATTAGGCTGTTCCTTAACGGGTTTGCTTATGGTTTAGTTATGTATAACTTTGCAACCCCCCCCCCCCCCCTCCCACTATCTCCATGCTCACTTCGATCAACACTTCAAGTCATTTGACTATACTTGCTGTTGCTATAAGCCCAGTTTGCAGAAAATATAGTTATTGTTTGACTTGTACATGAAAACGTAACCCATTTAAAAAAAAAACTTGGGGTTTTGATCCCCAGTCCTGTCACAATTAACAATTTCCCTGATATATTGACAGGTATACTATATTATGTGCAGTTTTTGGCATATATAATTGCTGTTTCTGGTTTAATAATATATATATATATATATATATATATATATATATATATATATATATATATATATATATATATATATATATATATATATATATATATATATATATATATATATATATATATATATATATATATATATATATATATAATTAATTTATTGTGAAATATAAGAAGTACAAAGGATATCAAATGAAAGATATTGTTGATTATTATGATTAGTTATCGATCTATAAATAGTCTATATAATAACCATGATTCTGTGTGTTGGGGGGGGGGGGGGTTTACTGTCAAGAAGGATAACTCTAACACATGGCTTAGGAAGAGGTCGCCGTGTGGTGAGTGAAATGATGTAACAGTTTCTTTGCTTTACTTAAACTTATCAACAAAAAACGTTTCTAATATCAAACTCAAATGATCAATCTCTTGAACCCATTAATATTTGTATGTATAAAAAAAATTTGAACCCGTTCTTGCATTTACATGGTTTATGTACATGTGACCAACTGCAGATCAACGATTTTCTACTTTCATCTTCACAGTGTTCTGTCCTTTTAACAGAAACATGCAGGGAATAACAAGACTTTTCAATTCATCAGCCCGGCTTTCACTTCTGAAAAATAATGCATCACTTGTATCAGCGGTTTGCAAGACAAACTCAATGCACTTCCCGAATTTCCTCAAATCTGACAGCCCTACCTATTGTTGCATGTGGTGTGTAGGCTATAAAAGCAGGAGGGGAAGGTATTCCGAAGAAAAGTTTGACTGGGAAATCGACCCTTTTGATGATGATTCTAAAGTTGAAATGGACACAGAAGTGTTCACAGATGAGGGAAGGACTCGGTATCATTTCATGTTAAAAGGATTTGGAGTGATGTGTTACATTTTCTTTTGCAACCTCGGATACTTTATCAGACTAAGGTTAAATGAATTGAAAAGAGGGAAGCCAAAAACGACTAGCTGGAGGGAATCTGTGTATTGGGAGAATAAGGGGTTTACTGGATTCATGACACTATCCTATTTGCTAGGTAAGACTTGTTCGTCAATGACAAATTAATAAAATGTCCACAATTTAAAAATACTTTAAAAGTACAAAGGTGTAACAAAGAGAACTCTTTTTCTGCACATCAAAAACTCATAGCATATTAAAACACATCCCATCTTTGCTAGCCATGAATTTTTGACTTGCCTCTCATGTCTTCAGAGTTCAGAGGAGAAGGGATGTTGTGATCCCTTGGCTAGTGAAGATGCAACACATATTAGAGAAGTGGACATACAGAGCCTTAATTTAGAGCATAAGCCTGTCCTCTTCTCTAAAGAGAGAAACAATTGTTGTATGTCGATAAGATTGACACCTTCAATTCAATCAACCAATTTTATGTTCACTTAAATATGTTGATCCATGATTATTGATAACTTCTGTTTTATATAATCAGGAGATTAAAATGTCAAACAAAAGGTTTCAAAAAATGGCATGATCGTTTGCAATACATAAATATTAACATTTGCCGCAAGTAAGTGCATAACACTTAAATTTATAAAACAAGTTTCTGTCTTTTGTCATTTTAGCAATTACAGTTCCAATAGTTTCCTTCTGGATTTGCCATCGTTGTGTGCGAAGCCTATGGCTATTAAGAGGAGGCAAGACAGTTCGAGTACAGACATTTTCCCCCTTCTTTCTGCCGAACACATATGAGGTCCCCATCCAAAATATAAGTGGATTAAATTCTAGAGGAGGAGAAAAATATGTGATGTTTCAGTTGAAGAAGCTGAACAACAAAATTTTACCTCTTACTATGAGTAGTATGACCGGCACCTTCAAGGAGCCACTGCTGTATGATAGTTACATAGGACAGTATAGAAACCTTAAGGCAGAGTGAATTTAATGTCTGTATTGTTATTGAATATACTGACTTAGAATGTGATTTATTTATTCAAATCTTTTTTATTTCTCTCTTGAATTTGTACATGCTGCAGCCCATTTATGAAAAAAATTCAAACTTTAAGAGCCTGATATTTTTAACCAGTGGATGGAGTTTTTAAAATTTCTGTTACCATATCTGGCAAAATAATCTGTAATAGTGCATTTAAAATGATAAAACTTGCAGTTTGTCTTTGATCATTAAAAAATAGAGAATTCATAGTAAAGTTCTTCTGAATCAGTTGTTTAAACTAGTCCAGGTATAAATGACTGATCTGGTTTTGCTATTTTTTATTCCTGTAACCTATTGTGGTATTGAATTTACCTTTGAAATAAAAATTAGCAAAACATCCTGATTATCTGAGTGATTTTATATTGGAAATATCCAACAAACCAATACAGAAGCAGCCAAAGAACAATATCCATGTATCACTGATTGATGTACTAGAATTTCATCTTTGCTAGGGTTTAAGATCTGCTTCACTTCTCAAACAGCAGGGTGGATTGTAAAAAGTAGAACTGTATATAGGAAAATATTTGCCCCCATCTTATTTTTGCCCTTTTCATTCTCCTTGTCAGCGGACAAAGGACTATGTGCGGTATGGTCAAATATCTGCCCCCAATTTCAGCCAATTTTTAAATCGTATTGTATAAAAATCAAATCTTCATAAAGTTTTGTACGGAGGATGCCTATCACTTTAATCTCGATTTTATTCATCATCCCTCATTCGCTTTTTATCTATGACATCACTTAATTGACCTATTTCCCGCAAATTTGCAAACAAATGAAAATACTCTCATTTTTGCTTTATATTTTGCATTCGTAAGTATAGAGCGCAGGTCTGCTCAAGTACAATTTTAACGTATGTTTTTCTTCAGATAGTTTTACACATTATATTAAAAAATGGTACTTGAGCAAGCCTGTGCTCAATGTTTCCCAGTCGAAAAACCATTGGAAAAGACAAATATTTTGCTACAAAACATCGAGAACTAGGTACGGTTTCAGTCATATTTTGCCCTGTTTTAGAGTGATTTATAAATATATTAAAAAAAAATGGAAATGCGACATCCATTTACAAAAAAATACCCATAAACAAACAATCTATAAATAGTTACCCTATTAGACTTTCAAAAGGGTAATTGTGACATCATAAACAGTACATTTTCCCGTACTTTTCATAAAACTGAGCAGAAGATACCAATTCTTCAGTGTTTTTTTCAATAGAAAACAATGTCCACAGCTGTCGCCCAAGATGAAACTCACATTATAACTTTATCATGTAATATCATATAAAATATATTAATTTCATTGTGGTCGACAGCTGCGGACACATTTTCCTCTTCAAAAAACAACAAAAAAATGTGCTACTTTTCATCATTTTTGACTAAATCTTAGAAATATGCCAAAATGTTGCAGTCATAATTATTTTTTGAAACAGGATAAAAGGGTGTTACTTTTTATACACAAATATTCAAGATGGTATATGTGCATTTTCATGAGATTTAAACAACTTTTGAATTTTAGGGCAAATATTGAAATAAACTGTACCTTCTTTATCAAAATAAGGCAATCTTCATGACATCATTTCTACATAATGACATCATTGTGCTGATAGCCTTTTAAACCCTTATTTTCAATATGATTTTAACTATCTTTCACCTTATTTTTAAAGCTCTTTATAAAACTTTGATTTTGGGGGCAAAAAATGCATAATACCACACATAGACTAGGCAAAATTAACACAATTTTTAAAGAAATGAATAAATTACAAAGATTATCAAAAATTTATGACTTGACGAACTTGATATCATGATTTTACATCATTGTATGAAGTTTCATGAGAATATTCAAATCAGATATTTTCATTGGGATAGAGCTATTCTAACACATAACTTTTGATAATAAAGGACAGCAACAGATCGTTTGAAATGATTACTACCAGTATGTTCCAAGTAGAATCTTTTGTTTAACTAATGAGGTATTCATTTATCCTTTGAATAAAAAATTAAAAGCATTATGATTTTTCATGTGATTTTATTTTTGAAATGTGTATCACAGATCTTTGCAAAAACATGTATTACAAATAAATTCTTATGATAATGTAATCAATTCACTGGGAGAGGCATTCTAAGAAAGGTTACTTAACATGTAAATGGATATTATGGTAAAGTGATCATTTATATTAAGTTTCAAGTACTGATGACAATTACCAGTATAAAGTACTAATGGCATTTGAAATAAAAAATACATATTGTACATAAAAATTATTTTGTGACGCTGTGTAAGGAACTTGGTCACCCAACTCACAGACTCCTAATCTCGCCTATGGTCTAGACATATAGTATTGTTGTTTTCAAAGTGAAGAGAGGACTGGGTGATGCTATGTCCCAATTCTTAGTTCCCTCAGATTGAGAGTAAATAAATTATACAGATAAGTTTTTACATATGCTCACACTGGCTCTATGCACAGCCATTTATCAATAAAAGAAATTACAGTACAAATAAACTACTGGCATGTGTTGACCTACGAATACCTATGGTATAATTCATTTAAAGGGGAATAAGTTGTGTCTATTTTGACATCAATATGATGTGTTTAAGTACGTTAGAATATCAATAGTATGGTCGAAGGTCCTAAAATCAACAGGGTCCAAATTTCGACGGTGATTATCTTTTGTTTACATCTCGCTCGTTTTCGCAGGAATAAGAGAAATTTTGTATGCATATGATGCTATGATAGACTAGCAATCAACTGGCCTAGTATTTATCAAAATGCACTTCAAACAAGTAAGAAATTAATCTATGAATTTTTCCTCACAAAGAACAGCAAATTTTGTTAATCCACCATTACCCTGAATTTGAATCATGGTAACATAAAAAAATAAACACTATGACGAAACACATGGTGTATCGTCTGCAAGGACCGAAGATTCATTAATGAAAAACAAGTAATGTTGTGAGGATAAATTTAACTGACAAGACAATGTAGAGCAATCGCCGAATTTAGGACCCAGTAATTGCGGCCCCCGTAATTTTGTTGATGAATTTATACTTTGTATATTGAAATAACAAAATGTAAAGAGGTTAATCAAATTATGTTAACACAGCAAGCTATGATTGATATTCATGATAAATGTCTTAGCTTTCAAAATTATTGCTCATTTTATCTAAAAAGAGGACCTATAGATTAAGACTGTCGAAATATGGGCACACAAGGATATATTGCCTAAAGGGGAATTGGTTGTAGTTACCAGGTATTTTTGATATCAATATGAGATAAGAACCAAACAGTTTAAAAACTTGTATACTAATGTAAACAGTAATTTTAACAATAAATCTTAAATATACAGTGTCCAAAATATGCAGGTGGGAAAGTTCAGTTTATAAAATATCTAAATTTTTTTATCACCGAGGCAACATGTCTTCCATATCTGCTACAGTATAAGCTACAACTGTCCATAGAGCAGTGCAGATGTTCATTTCTGTTGGGTCCTGTACTGTCATTGTGTCAGCTGTAAAAGCAACAACAATGTGTTCATTAACAAAAAGACCAGATATAGCTTTATATTTACATCTACTATGTATTAAATTATTTTCTCTATTTCTTACAGAAACTTATAGTTAATTCATAGCTCTATAGAACAGCCTGACTGAAATCTACACGACCTGTTTATCAATTACAGGTAGTCTACAGCGAACCTAAGAAAAATCACACAAATAACTGCACAAAATAATCATGATGATGTCAGACTCAAATTCCCATAGGAGATGATTTGGCTGTTTCTTTTAGCTAACATACTTATGTACATTAAAGCGGGTTATGTTTTTTCCTGCAATGTCGCTACCTTCATATCCCGAATGAATCACCAAAGAAAGCATTTTATTGTTTAAATGTTTAGCTAACCAGTCATGATATGCTAAATTCACAAAAAATGAGTGAAACTGTGATCAGAAGCTATATTTAGCTCATTTTAGTGACTTTAACCGTGCCATAACCTATGATAAATTGGTTCACAGCAACAAATTTCCACAATCAAGCCTTTAATATCCCCACCAGTACATGTAATGCTATTTACACCCGTACAGCATGGACTGGTCGTGGTGAAAAATATTTGCAATGAAGAATAAAAGTTAGTTTACAGCATTGTTAAAGTGGTATGAATAATTACCATTGGTATGGTGAAACTTGAAGTACTTGTTTTGGTCTGTTGCAATGCTACCCCCTGGAACCCCAGCACTGATCCATTCATCAATGTCCTCCCCTTGCCCTCCTGAAAGCAGGGGAATGGATTGCACCTTCTGAATGGGTTCTAGAACCTTTTGCATGATGGTTCTTGCAGCAGAATTGCCTGTACAAAGGAAAACTACATTAAATTTTTGAAATCTCAAGATTGGCAATACGCTGTTGAACAGAAAAAGCAGATATAGAGCATAGCTTTTAAGTCTATGACAGTCTAGATCTGTAATTGTATTACAGTAAAACTTGTTTAGTACGAACACGGAATATAGCGAAGAACAGATTTTGAGTCTCGTAGATCTAGAAGTGAATAATAACGAAATTTAACACTTCTATAGTGAATTTCTTTTCAGTTAAAAAAATTTAAAGTACTACCCTATTTCACATAATAGTTTGGATGAATTTATTTTCACATAATTTTTTCAATTAACAATCCAATTATTAAAGGTATCAAAAAATTGTATTTTCATTCTAAACCTCAATTAGCAAAAATTGCAGTCTGGTGAAAGAAAACTTGTATATAGTGAATTCGCTATAGTTATTATTACCAGTTTGTTATACGGATATAACAAATTACGGATATAACAAAGTAAATCCACTGGTCCCTAGGACCTCACTATAACTGAGTTTTACTGTACACATTATGAACAGGTGTTTTAATATATTATGTCAGTGCTGTTGGTTCAAACAACATAAAAATTACTTGGTGCTTGTTTTGCATCACGCATTGTACAAGAAAATGCGATCAAATCAGGTGCCAATCTAATTTTAATTAATCATTGACAATCAGTGTAACAAATGACAAGATATATTTTTAAAAACTTCTGCTCTAAATCAGTAGCGGTAACTGAAATAATGCTGATTTTGGAATTTGATTTCTTTAAACAAACCTGCAAATTGGAAACCAAGGGGCATGAATGTACCATCATCAGACTCCATTACAAGGTCAAAATTATCAATATTTTTCTGAAAAAATTAAACATTTTATATTCACCAAATACATGTAACGGTACATATGTTGGATACTTATGTCTCTATAGTATTGTGTATGCTGTAATTTGTAATCAATAACCATTACTTTAATTTTGGTTCAACAAATGAATGCATGAGTTTTAAAAGACATTTAATTCAACATTTCATTAATGAATAATGATACTAATATTTTCAAGCTCACATATACATTGTACTCATGAATACATGTACATGTATTATATAGAGAGAAACTCAGGAACATATTCTGTTTACCTTGTGCTTTTCATAATATTGTTGAGAACCAAAGCCTCCTTCTTCCTAAAATGCCATCAAAATTACCGGTATGTCAATGTAAGCATACAAAGCATAAAACTATGATACAAACATATCTTTTCCTTTTTTTAGTGTCTTTGCCTGTGATAACACTTGTATCGATTTTGTACTATACAATTTTGTACTATACAGTCCAATATCAAATGATGCATAAATGGGGCGCCAGTGGGGTTTTCTAATTTATATTTTAAATTATGAGGTGATTATTTCGGCCGGGATGTGATCAAATCTATATCGTAAAGCCCTTTGGGCTTCACTGGATTTGATCACGCCCAATCCAAAATTATCACCTCATAGTACTCATAGAACAATTCCTTATTCCTTAATAAATACTTCATCATTTTATGAATAACTTAAATTTCATTTAAAAAATAATTAATTAAATATTATATTTTGGATAACTTGAAGCTTATCCATCATAATACCTCAGCTGTCCATAGGACCATTCTAATGGTTCTCTTTGGTTGCAGTCCCAGCTGTCTTATAATGGATAAGGCCTGCAATATCAAATACACACAAAAATGTGTAATGACAGTAATTTTAGGTTTTTTTTCCAACCAATCTAATTAAAAAAATTAGATCCCTGATCCGCTCCTAATAGATCGCTACACAAAGTAGTGTAGCGATCTATTAGGAGCGGATCAAAGATCTAATTTTAATTAGACTGTTTTTCAACTAGAGTAAAATTTTGAGGAAGAAGAACACATAAATTAAATAATTTGTTACCTGCCAAGAAATAAATGCTCCCCCTCCATCATCCATAGCACCTTGACCTACATCCCAGCTGTCAAGGTGTCCACTCACCAGTACCACCTTAAACATCAATTGAATGCTTTGATTGGTACATCCTAGTTTAATTAACATACCGGTCTCCAATAAGATTCTCCTTTAAGTAATTTAAATTTGTTTAAATTCTTGACATGTTTATTTTTATCAAATTCATAAAGGACAAGAACAAATGCCTGTTCAGAAAAGAAGGCCTTCATGAGCATTTGCTTCATTAGTAAAGATAGGAGCTAACTTTAAGAATTTTCCTGGTGAACACACAGACCTCTGTTCTTTCAATCAAAATCTAGCTCACATGATCTAAACTGATTGAAGAAAGCAAAAATATTCTGTTTTTAGTCATAAATCCAGTAATAGACATGAAGTGACACAAACATTTTTACATACCCGGTACTGTATACATGAAAATATTTACCCCCTTTTATTTTCGTCTCTGTTGCCATCATAGTCAAGGGGCAAATTTAAGACTGAGCAAATTCATTTGTTTTAAATTATCTCTCTACAACTGTGTCTGGGTGAAATAAAGATGGGGCGAAACTGTTTGCAAGTGTAGAAGGGCGAAAATTACACAGCCCAAAAATAACCCTGTATACAGTAATTACAAATGCAGACAAATGCGTGTACATTGTATTACACTCCCATGCAGTACCCTAATATGTTTAAAGGTCATGCGATCCTTTGTTTTATAACATAATTAGAACAACCACTAAACATAAAAGCATTATCTGCTCTTTTCAAGAACGAGTACCTGTTCTGGGTATTTGGATCCCTTGATTTCTGCCACAGTGTTCCTTGACATAACAGGAGGAAGATTCTTGGCTTCCATTTTCAGTGTCACTCGTATTTTGACTCCTTCAAAGAGAAGAAGATGATTTTGAAACTTGATTCCATGCAGCAAAATTAGATCAAACAAAAACAATAAAAGATACTCTAGGATTAATTTTAATTACCAGTAACCATAATTTTGATTCATATCCATGAACCAACTTGAATTATCAATTCTTTCTTTTCAAATGAATAATAACTTTATGAGCAAATTATTATAGTAAACATGCCATTGTTTATATTGAGATGCACCATTTCAATTTACAGTCAAAAGTATTTCAAAACAAAACTAAACTTTAAAAAAAATGTAAAGTCTAATAACTTTATGCCAAAATGAACATTTAACTTGTATGTACAAGCATATACATGGAATTCCACATCAAATATCTATTGTTTTACCTCTTTCCTGCATGCGTTGCATCATTTCAGCATCTTCTATAGTGATACAGGCTGTGGGAATTTTTGTAACGTTGTCATCGTAATCCTACAATATTCATGAATACTTTAAGCTTCTTAGAGATATCCCAAAAATATGAAATACATAATAACCTATATAATAGTTTTAACTTTGATATCTCTTACATTGGTACTCCAATACCATAGATACATCAAGGTGAGATGGGAGTCCTAACCACTGTTTCTTTATATACTTTAAGCTCTATATCTCAAATTGTCTGATATCTAAAAGTTTTAACTTTAATCCCACCTTTTTCACGTTAACAAGCTTTACCACAGGGGCATCTTAAACAGCCTGCTCTCTATGACATATATATAATTATTTATAATTATATACGTCATACAGCGCAGAGCAGGTAAGATGCTCCTGTGGTTTTACTAGCTGTAATCTATAACATGAGTACTCTACATTTGCAAAGTTATTTATAAGTAAGGAATATTCTTCAAAAGTGAAATTGCTTTCCTACAGCCTTGAGTTGCTTTAAGTTATTACGTACCTGCCATCCAGTGTGAGGAGAGTAGATGGAGAAGGGGGTCACACTCCTGATAAGGGAGGCCACTCCCCCGACCTTTGCTGCCTCTCGGGCTCCAAGGGCTCTGTACTGAACAGTTTTACCATAGCTGACATACTGCTGATTGTATACTATAATTTTTCCTTTCGCCTGAAAAAAAAGGAAAATATAATCATAGTTGTATAAATCTGATCACATAATTTCTTCTTATTAGATAGTTTATAACTAATTTTTGAAACATAGTCAGCCAAGTCTTGAATATTGGCATCAGATAGTAAAGTTGCTCACTGCTATTAAAACTCTGACACAGATTGTTTTTAATCATGTTTGTGTTTTGGACAGTAAATAATTCATGCTGATATATATACAAGATAACAGTATAGTTACGTGGGAAATATCTGCTCAAGTCTTAGTCATATAAATCATATGGTACCGTAAATAGAAAAAAAAAATAATATTCTGAATATCATACTTTCATCTAAATGAACAAGTACAAATAAATGACCCCCTTCAACCATACACACCTTGCTGGCCTTAGCCTTGAGATCATCAAAAGAGGTCACCACCAGAACATCAGCTGTGACTCCTTCAGGGGGAGTTCCTATACTGCTGCCCAGCCCGAGCATGGCCATGGGGTGGTACCGGGGCGAGATCATCACAGCAGACTCATTGCCTCGTACCCAGTGAGGAACCTTAAATCAGTATAGTATAACTGATAAATAAAACATAGTGAAACATGCTTTGTACAAACTCAAATATAGTGAAAGTATAGGTTTTCTTGGATCAAATTAAGATAATAGCATTACATTTTTTTGATGTTACACTTTAATACCTGAGCAGCCTCTGTGTGAACATTATCCAAACCATCCTCCTTCAGTTTGGTAACCATGTAATCTGAATTGAAGAGAAAAATAAAAACAAAATAATATGTATACTTTTTCCATCTCCACTGACAAAATTAACTTTCTGCAAGGATTGATACTAATGAACAAATCCTTGATTTACTTCAAACTTTGTTACTTTTAATAAAGGTGACAGTTTTTACCAATGGCATTTTCCAGATTCTGAGATCCTGCAATGCGAGATCCAAATGTGTCTGTGAACTCAGCCAATCTGTTGTATGACTGGTTCTGAGCCGGTCCATATAAAGCATGATTGATGATTTTTTCTGCATTACCTAATCATGAAAATTTAAAATTCATGCAGTTGACATACTACTGTAATCACTATATATGACCAAAGATTTTGACCTTTTTAATTCGAGAACACTCATTCATAATTAACTATGCATGGTCATATGACTGCCCCTTTTATTCACCTTTAAGCTTAGGTTATATATATATATATATATATATATATATATATATATATATATATATATATATATATATATATATATATATATATATATATATATATATATATATATATATATATATATATATATATATATATATGTATTAGCATCCACAATAGATTATGTCAAAATTCCTGTGTCAAAATTGAGAACATGACAAATTATATAACTAAAAAATACTAACTCTGATGGGACTCAATGTCTTTTAAAGTACTTGACTTTATCCAACGAAGATAAGTATCCAACACTGGTAGGCCTTGACATGTTGCCAAAGTTGCTAATATATACAATAAAGGAGAAAAATCAACATTTCAATGTTTAAAAATGAACGTATACATCTACGTCTTTAAATTCAGTGTTGCAAAGACTTCATCAAAGTACATAGGATTGATTTACAGAATATATATACACGTCACGTCTGTAAAGACAACATATTACAGAAATGTTCGAAATAAATAAAAAAAAAAACCAAAACAATGATTCCCATTCTTTTTTTCACTCTATTTAAGGGGCGTGTATACAAAGCAACGATAGATCTATTTGTTGATGGCTGTGTATTCTTGCTCTATGACACTGCCAATTAAATAAATCCACCAACAATACCTGCGATAAACAGAAGATAACACTTCATATCATCTAAATCGTCCAGTGAAACACTACCGAATCTTGTTGTTATCACGTGCTACTTTCACTTTCGCTATTGAGTAACGCCCGGTAGAGTATCTTCACCAAGTCAACAAACGTTTGTGTGGAATTCCGTAATCACAAAGCCTTGACGTTGTGAAGATGCGTTTTGATGGTGTTTTTTTTTTTGGTTTGATGTTATTTATAAAAGTATTTTGTCCATGAATAGATTAGCAACGATCGTCTCTGGTGTCAATTTTTATCCCCCCCCCCCCTCCGGATACGCGAAGTCGGAAACAACCAATTCCACGCATTCATTCATGAAACAAATGATTGTTGTCAGAATAAATACAAAACATGTTATATTCTTTTTTTTAATTTCATGCACCAGTTAACTATATAGGCGTATCCGCCAATTACTCTCAAACAAAATTGGACACGGGTGGTGGGGGGTGGGGTAGGGTTGGTGCCCCTCTTTCAAAATGTCTGGATATGTCCATGTGGTGCCCCTCTTTCAAAATGTCTGGATATGTCCATGTCGGAAAATGATTTTCAAAAAATTTGCAGTACATTAGGCATGGTCGTATGTACCAACTGCTAGCATATAATATCAAAAGCACAATAAAGAAAAATAAAATAAGGTGATTTTAAATATCCTTTAATGAACATTAATTTTTAAGAGAAAAAATATTGTTGAATGAGTAGTTTCATTTACACTACATGATAAATAATAATATATGTAATTCAAAGAACAAAATAAAAAGATGATTCCGACAATAAATATAAAGATTGAAGAATAAACTGTAAACCAACTAAGAATTATTTGCAACGTTTGTATAATCTTTTCATCAAGGAGCCCTTTTTGTTAAGAAAATTTAAATGCATTATATCGGTACATCAAAATATTTTAATTGTAAAATGGGGAAAATTTGTTATCAGACACTACTTTGACCTTGGACATTCTAAAAGCGAAGTAGCTGCAATATACCGATAAAGCTTGTTTACAATATCTCTCATAATCCAGGACAGAAAAACAGAATTAGAAAAATATCTAAACTTTAAAGTCAATTTGCCTCCAAATTTGTAGGGAAGTTTACAGTCAGATTAGTTTGTTATCAAACAATGAAAAGTGTACTCGATAAAAAATGAATGGAATGCAATCAAAACAGAACACCATAACATGTGAAAGGTCAAAAATTAAAACTCGACAGTTATCATTAAACTATTCCACAACCAGTCCATCCTTTTTCAATTCACATGAATGGCTTACGGTATTTTTGTTGTTGCTTTAGAAACAATGAATATGGAGTAAGGTGGTTCATTGCCAGTAGTTTATGATTACAATAAATAGCACTGATCAAAATAGACAATATGAATGTACAAGCTAAAGCTTCTATGTTTACAGCATATTAAGCAAAATTAAAAATTCCCACAATTAGCAGAACAAGTGTTTACCGGTAATTAGTTTTTGAAGGTATCCCAACACAACTTACCTGTTTATGCAATATAACAACCATTTCATACTTGAATTATATATTTACAACTGAATTAAAATGGTGTAAAATGTTCAAAGAAATGGATATAACACACAAACAAGTTCAGATAAATTTTGACTGCATCCATACATGTACTTGTACAATGCTATTTTTCAAGAATTAACTTCTACATAAACTTAACATACATGTAGTGTTTCTTTGTACACAAAATTTCAAATAATTGTAAATTGTATCAATTTCTATTCTTAAAATTAAAAGAATATTCTTATCTGATATTGTTGCAATTTAAACTTACACTCATGCATGTCATATATACAGTGTCAGTAATAGATTTATCCAATAATACATGTAATTACCCACAATTGTTAAAAGAAATAATATCCCTTCAAAAGTCCCACCAAAAGTTTGCAGTATTCGAACAAGTAAGAATATTATAAACTACAAATGCATGTACATCATTCTGTCTCTTCACTACAAATGCACAATAAGAATAAATACTTTAAACACTTGAGACTTCATTTATACATGTATATGACCAATTGCAAACTCAATAAAGCAAGCCCTCACACACTACATAGTTAGGATCCCAGTTCAAGTTGAACTTGGTAAATTCACAGTGTCACTCAAACTCTTAACACAAAACCATAAATTGTAAGTTGTGCAGAATCACTGCATCTTGTTGACTTCATATCTTGTTGTCATCATTTCCTCATCTGAATCTAAAAGACTGGGAAGAGCCCTAAATGAAAAACAAGTTATATTGTACATTAAGTTATATTTTCATAATATTCAAAGATGCCATTATTTCAATATGGCGAGGGAACAGAAGTCATCTTATTCACTGAATGATGTAATTCTAGACCTGATTACCCTCTTTGACTTTATTCAGTTTGATTAATCCAAAGAAAACTGGAATATTAAGTACAGGTACGTGTAATTGTAAAAATTTTCCTTTTAAATGTTTCCCTAGAAATTGATAATTCCTTCTTATTCTAATACAAATCTTTCAGAAAATCTATGCAATCATCATATCACCCTCCTTTGTTAACAAAATACTGTAAATGCATTATAATTAGCAAAATCTACGGAAGCTATGCTCGGCTAAAACAGCTTAAAAGAGTAAACAAAACATGCTTACTTGTCAGTGAGGGATGTTGGAATATTTTCCTCCACCCATTTAAGGTCATCATCCTGAAATATCAATGAAATGAAGCTCTATGTAACATCCTTAATCCATATTTCAAATAACTAAAATTACTTTAATCTTTGACAATCGATACTGCTTTTAACAGAAAATCTCCAAAGAGAGGATCAATGCTAAATAATGTAAAACAGAAACACACATTTCTGACAACTGGACAACTTACCACGCTATTGCGACTCTTGGCATTTCCATTGGCTGCTCCCTTCACCCCTCGCATTTTCATTCCATCTGTAAGATTAAACAGGTACACATAAATGTTTCTTTTCACATGTACATTTGTGAATCAATATGAAAGAAAAACCTATTTAATCTGATTTTTTCTCTCAATATTATCTAATCTACACAGGATACAATGCATTTTCATTTAAATACTTTTAATATATGATCAAAGATAATAAATTTTAAGCAGTATACATTTCTTACATTCATAGAATATGGACTTATACAATGTTTACCATTCCTGCCCATTATCAAACTTACATTTCATTTTAAAAGAATACAGTATTTAATGAGTGATAATTTTTCCTCTCTCCCAGTTTACCACATATCACTGTTCTTACCAAAGGCATCACTAATCAAGTTTTCTTCCTCTTCTTCATCAGCAGCATCCAACAAAGGAGAGAATGCATACCTAACAACAAAAGAATTTACTGAAAATAAATCATCCTTAACAGGGAAATATAAGGACAATTATAAGTTTATTTATAAGTTTAATTTTTGCAGGCATAACTGCATCAGGTCACTTACTTCTCCAATGATTGATTTTAATGCTGTTTTGAAAAAGGGGAATAACTCAATTTTATCCTCAGGTGGAGTAATGAAAAGTTAAGAGAGTTACCTCTGGTTGTTAGCGGAGGGCCTCCATAGAACCATGATGACACACAGTATCACAGAGAACAGAAGATGCCAGAATGCACTGTCCACCCACAGTTCCCTCCAGTCCTACATGACAGTTTGAAAATCGAAAAAGATACACATTTCTAATCTATAAATTCTCCATGTTTAAATTTGAAATTTTTCTGAGGCAAGATCTGAAAAAGCTTATTTCTTTACCGTTAAGCAGGATTTGAACTGATGTTGAGGAAACGACCAAGCAATAAAAGCAATGGATGCTAAAAAAAATGAAAGAAATATCAATTATACATGTATATATAATACCATCTTTTTCCATACAAAATACACATTCAGAACATGTTTGAAAAAGAAGTTGCAAAAGTATTGTAATTAACAACAAACAATAAATTTTCTTAAATACTACACTTTTTGTAAAACATCATATACCAGTAATATGGTAATTGATAAAACAAGAAATGACTTAAGTTTCCTTACCTAGAACGGCGAAAATCAGAGTATTGGTAAAATGTCGGTACAGGGATAGCTTGACCACATTACGGCGGAGGCGCAATGTACGAGTCGTCTGGATCAGGCTGGAGAAGATGTTAGCTTAGTTAAGGACAAACCTGAACAGAATATTTTGTCTATTATCATCCCACTTTTGTGGAGTTGGAGGGGAATGCAATAACATGTTTATGTATGTGTTAATGGGTGGGTCGGAAAGTAGATGTGTGCATAAATGTAGTGTGTCCTCAATCTGAATATGAATATTGTGCTCCCAATTTGTTAGATACATGTACATATATACTCTACTGTATGGAAACTATCCTCTTTGTGGTGCTGTATACCATAAGACCCCATGGTGTAAATAAGTAAAGTATTATTTAGGTTTCCATGTTCAGTGGACAAATAGTAATGATTCCGTCAAGCTGCCAGGTTCAACTCTGATAAATTAACCCCTCGATGTGTTTATTGGCCTTATATTTCTTTATAAAAATCAATACATACGGTACACAATTTTGGCTGCCCCACATTGTGATAAATGTAAGCAAATCACAAGCTGTTGGGATTGAGACAATGAGCCTTGTTTAAGGACACAACATCAAGTGATCAGAGCAGGACTCAAACTATCAACATTTGGGTTTCTGGCCTAACACCTACTGTACATTTATGACCACCGAGCCCTGTGCATTTATACAGCAGAGCAATGATAGGGAGGGCTTGGATTTCAAATAAACAAAAATTCTTTCAAAGGATATCCACCACACAATGGAGGCATCGGTGACGGCCAGAGGGATCAGGATCAACATCCCTTCTTTGGAGTTGTCTCCCATAGGCTGCAATAAATATCAATCAAATAATCAACATTATTCTTAATATTTGATAATAAAGCATTGTTTGTGTAGGATTCTAACCAACCTTGAGTTGTCTTGTACATCCCTCAATTGAAGCAAAGATAAAGTAGAGGGTTCCTACTCCAATCACTTTGTGGAAAGTGGTGCCAAGTCGAGGTCTACAGAGATAAAACCAATGCACACAGGTCTCATTGAGGTTGCACAATTATAAAAAATAAAAAAAATGGTTGCAAAGAAACGATTACACAATTTTAATATCTATTGTAAAGACTACTTACTTAACAATTCCAAATCCCAGACTGACAATGATGATGAGGATTCTGGCTAGAGCTCGCTTGAAACATGACACAAGCTCTGCAAAGATCACAGCTCCTCTCACTGCAAAAGATTAGTGTATAGATTAGCAGTTTATAAAAAAAAACAACATGAGCTCGTACTCAGATGTATGAGAATGATAAATTCTTCTAAATCAGTTAGCAAACTCAATTTAATTTTGTTCCAAATCTCCATAGAGAAAACATTAACAATGTTTAAATATACATGTAAATCCTGACACAGACAGTTAGACCTGTATTGAAAAAGAAACAAATTAACAACATTTAAAAAAAAAAACACTAATAGAAAACATATGAAACAAGAGGACCATGGACCAACAAGCCTAGAATGTATAAGTGTCTAATTGAGGGTAGCTATAATCTTGAAAAATACATCGCCCAAATGCATAATGATATCAAAAATATGATTCCGTCATATACAATTGCAGTACTCCTAAATTTAAATACCGTTACAATAGTTTACAATAACACTTTCCTATTTACATCCCTTATAGTTATAATCATTACAGAAAGGAGTCATGGATTTTAACAATTTAGAATTGTATCATATTAGATTAAAAATTTAGTGTATTCTGCAATTTATTCCTTGAATGCAATTAAAAGTATTAATTTAAAAAAAAAGAAGAAGTCAATTCAATATCTATTTCTGCATTTTGTCATTAGTAATGTTCTGTGATGTTCTGACACTAAATAAAATAAGATCAGAAAACCCCACTTGAGCTTTCAGCTCTTGTGAGCTAAAAATTGGAAAAGTTTAACATTAAAGAAGAAAATAAATCCACAATAACTTATGGACATAAACAGCATGTTTGTAAACATGTAAAACAACTGTGGAGGAAGAGCAACCACCCCCATCATAATCCTATGAACATGTGGATACTTACACTGACGGTAAATATTTACAGCTAAATTCAAAATAAAACACTGTGATTAAATGAATGCATAAATTTACCTCAGCATCATTGAAATATAAAAAACATTGGCAAATTGAACAAACCTGAGTGGCCTTGGGAAGCGATACTTTGATATTCTGCATAAAACACAGCCTTCTCCAGCATGCCTGTAAAAATCACATTTCTTATCTTAGCTTTAGGGTAAATTATCACTTGTCACAAACAACAAACCTGGACAACATTTACAGCAATGAATCCAGCAATGAAACACTCACCCAGAACTACCACTGCACCAATCCAGAACTGAATCCTCAAGAGGTCCTTCCAGCTGCAAGCTAACAAGACGAGCCAGACCAGTCCAAAGATGATGTACACTATCCCCATCACTCCATAGAACTGTAATCAAAACAAAGCCATTCATAACTAAGTAAACAAACTGTTATATAAAATAGAAGTTTATCATCAAGTAGGATGTTTCACAATGTGAAAACTCAACAAATCAGTAATGAGTTAGTCAACAACGTGAAATAGCTCATGTTGTCATTGGTTATGCACTGTTTATCGAAATTAGTCACCTTAGTACTTTGCATCCCAAATGAATACAGATAATTGTGGCATACTCACCACTAAGAGAGGCATATCTACTGCTGATATATATCCATAGGATCCATACATCTCCACCTCAACTGTTACACAGAATTAACATTAACATAACATCTTCAGAGCACAAGAAAATTCATTTTTTTATTAGAATACAAAACCTTAAATGAGGACTCTTTTTGTAGTTAATAGTTGTACATTTTACCTTCTGCTTCAAACGTGTCATTTTCATTTAAGGATGAGATCTGCATGATGAAGATGAAGTAGCCATCCCTCCAGCTCTCCTGAAACTTTGGCCGATCCTTAAAACAATATCAAACACACTCAGTTTAAGTTTTATCAAAATCATGAAGTGTGCAACATATCAACTTGTAAATGAAATAAAAAATATCAAAAGAAAGATTTCTGTACTAAGAAACATATAGCAAACCAATGTTTGTATGGTGTGACAATTACAATGTATTTTTGCATCAATCAGTCTATAAATAGCTTTTCCCAGAAAAATATGACTGACAGTAATGAGTACCGGTATATAAAACATGTTAATAATCTTTTTTTGTCATTTCAAATAAATAGGAAATCACAACGAAAATTTCCAGCACATACATTGAAGCTCATATTGCTTCAAATGAGTGTTTTCTTTCAAACACCTAATTTTTATGAAATTGTGTGCATTTCAGTTCAAAATTACAATAAAAGAGTTTCATAAAAAAAAGTTAAGCATATAGTGAACATATACATGTACATTTGTACATGGTGTACATATACATGTACATTTGTACATAGTGTACATATACATGTTGTATTCCAACAGTTTCTCACCTTCTGGCCTATTTGCTGAGTGGGTCCTTTTGGAGTAGAGGGTGTAGTTACATTCTGCAATATCTAATATAAAATAAATGTGTACTAGAAAATAAACTTTATACAATTTAAGATTTTCAAGTTGAAATGGATAAACAATTTTGTAACTGTTTCCTATAAAGCAGCAATGAAGCCAGAATAAGAATTGACAGTGTCTAACCTGTGCAGGAACTCCTGGTTTCACTAAATCTCGTTTGGATTTCTTTTGAGCATCTGATTGTTCCTGATCTGTACCATTACTTTTCTAGATATTCAAAAGTAAATACTACATGTACGTTAACACTGTATGTAAAACAGTTAAAGTTAATTTAAATCCTTCCTAAAGGCTAGTGCTTATCCCTGGTTTCTGGCTCAGCAGATTAAGGTCATTGACTCCCTCTGGTTGGGGCACCAGGTTAGCCATTAACTTAAGCTGGGTGAATTGAGACAAGGCCGATGAAAAGCCTTGTCTAAGGGCACAACATCAAGTGACCATACTAAGACTCGAACTAACGAACTATGGATTATTAGCCTTACACCTATAACCACAAAGCCATGTTCTCCATTGTATAATACAACAAACAAATAACTTTCATTTAAGAATAATTTTGACTAAAGAAATGAATAAATACATACTGTTGGTGTTGGTGTAGGAGCTGTTTGTAAAGTGGAGTTTTGAAACTAAAAAAATAATAAAACATGTATCATAACCTGAAATAAATTCCAATTGATGAAGCTATACATTGCTGTGGAATTAACAATTCCATTTAAACTCATGCAGTACTCACTGGCAGCCAAAAGATGGTGTTTCCACAGTCATGCTGAGTTACATTTCTCATGAATTCAGCGGTTGGATAGTTTAACCCCTCAAGAGGTAGAAAAGCAGGGAAATCTAAGTAGCTAAGTAATACATTCTGAAAGAGATAAACGTAACTTTAGCCCCAAATTGTACATTTCTTTTCAAAAAAAGTTTATTCCAAAAATCTATAAGTGAACATTGAAATGCATTTGGTTATATGAGATAATTGATTACCAAATCATTTTCTGCTCCGTGATACTCGTTTGCGCATGGTGAATAGCGCAACAGCCACTTAATGTTAAGCTTCTTTTTCTCCTCTTTCTTTGCAGCATGTTTACAGTTGACTTTGTAGGTTTAAAAAAAACCAACAACATTGTGATACATACTGATTTATTCTGTGGAGCCAACATTGTTTGTAATGGCTCATGACAATTCAAACAATTCCAACTTTTTAATAATGAACTTTTGGATCAAACAATCATTGGATAGATAGGTAAATAATTGAATATCATTTTAATGAGTCAATATACATCCATTCCTATGAATCTAAACTTTTAACCTTAGACGCATTAAAAAATGTCTCTCAGTTTCAATAATGCCCTGATTAATTTTCCTTTTCAGAAACAAATGAAATATGACCTAAGAAAATCCTGTAATACAATCCTTAATATAAATGCTGATATCAAATAAAAAAAAAGAAAGATATTTTCAACTTTGCAATCTTACCTTTTACAGCTATTTTGGTCCCACTGTACATGCTTTTATGGAAACCATACAAATCATGACTCTAGAGAAATAAAGAGGAAAAAAATATACTTTTTGTGTACAAATTAATCTTTAACCTGCAAAAGAAATTTAAACCTGAAATGGTGTACATCAAATATTGTCATCATCAAATCAATAAACATTGACCACTCATTGAGTGAAAAGGTGGCTGATAACCTTGTGGACGAACAGTACATAGGTCAGAACTTTTCTTGTCATTATCATTTAATAAACAATTAACATTGTTAAAACATATCAAAGTGTTTATCAATACAACTCAAAAATATAGGGCAGTCATATTCTCATGGTATCCAGACCTATGCTTTGGTAAAAGAGGGTAAAATTTTGTTCCTGTGTATAATTATTAACCACAATCCCATTTTGGATGAAATCTTGAATATCTAGAGTTTGATTTAGATCTATGTATTTCAACAACAAAACGTTGGAAAATGTTTGTATATATACTAGCAAAATCCACCAGAAGATTTTCAAAAGCTGGCATGTAATGTATGTTTTATGTAAATCAGCAAGATGTAGGCAAAACCTGCCTCACAAAGCAAGGCTAAATGGTACCAGTTATACACACAGTTTTTCTCAGAAAATTTTTGATGCACGGGGAAGTTAGTCCTAACTTGTGCGTGGTGGAATACATGTATAAAATCAGCAAAATATGAAAGTTGAGAAAGGAACAGAACTTGTATAATGAATAAAAATGATGTCATAGTTGTAGACTCAGCATGCAATGCAAGCGGATCAATTAGTGTATGTTTAAAATAAAATTAGCTCTCTCTATTACAAAAATCTGTCTCTGTTTAAACTATAAAAACAGTGCTCAGTCCATCCGTCACACCATTTATATCATAGATGTGTGTTAAAAGTTTCATCTAAAATTTTAAGGAATGTCCCAAAATATCCAAAACTATCTTCCCTAACATCTCCAGGCAACATTAGTTAACTTATTTAATCTGAATAAAATTTAGGATGAACTACATCCTTGCAAAGCCAAATATTGCCAAGGAAGGAAAGTGAATATTTAAATTGTGTAACAGCACAACGCCAAAGAGTCTAAACGTTAACGTTCATAATGAGAGTTTGATAGCTGGAATTGAAAATTAACAACAATATTCTTATTAAATACAACCAAAATGTAAATAATAGAGAGGTTGAGATTTCAAACGTGTACGGGTACGTGTACGTGTACTAGGGGAATCACCTAAATTCTTCGCGTATTACGTCATCGGTTTTTGTGACGACATGGTTTCTACGCGTTCTCTAAACTTGTAGAGTGCTGACTACACGTAAGTACAAACTTGTAGCTTTTACAATAAAAATAATCTAACTGATGAGTGAATATGCTCTTGTGATGCATTAAATAGATTTTTAAACTTCATTTGCATGTACATTGAGTAGAAATTCACCATTTTTTACAAGTTATTTATGTAAATTCATGTCACAAAACTGCGTCGAGAGGCCTTAAAAATCATCAATCGCCTGTCATATCATAATACATTTGTATGATCCTTAAATACAGAAATAGTCAATTAATGTTTTATTTATGAATTATTTGATTAATTGTGTATCTGTAATGTTGATGGAATTCGTATCTGCGATTTTTGAAAGTGTGACATGTAGTTGGAAAGGGGGTGGGGGGAGGGTGTGGGGGACAGGGGGTCATACCATATCAATTGACACAAAAAAAATATTAATCAAATAAAATGTGATATCATTTTAATGACTAACCAATTGTTTTGAATATTAGAAATATTTTTTGCAGAATATGGATACTGGGAGAAAAAAACAATTTAGGTTTTCTGAACAGGACGACTTAAAAATGTTACGGTAAGCATTAGATTTTGTAAATATTAGCATGCGCGGATCCAGAAAGTTTTTCCAGGGGGGGGGGGGGGGGGGTCCAAATTGAAAGTAAGGGGGCTACACTAATCATCAGAAATCTTGACAAGCTTAAGAAAAAATTTCCAAAAGCATGAAATTCCTAATCCGTGCGGGGGGGGGGGGTGCTATATCTATAACTGCAATTTTCAATATCACTTTTAATATTTCCGCTTTAGACCCCTTTGCAAAGCACATATGTGTTTTTCCGGGGGGGGGGGGCATATTTGCAATAATTTTACTATGTAAATTTAATAACATTCCTTTTTCCAGGGGGGTCCGGACCCCCCCCCCCCCCCTTCTACATCTGCGCATGATAAGCAAAGTTAAATAGTTATTTTATAACTAATTACTGCCATCTTAAAACAATACAATGGGTCAAAATTTAAACCGTTTAGGATAATTCACAATTTAAAAAAAATCTTTAAATAAAACCTCCATAAAAATAATAAAGTATTACACGTTTTTCAACCTAAATTCATGTATAAACTTCCGTGTCTGATTAGAAGGAGGTTGTGAAGCGATCGCAACTTTATACAGAATATTTTCTCTACTGCTGATTGTTGAAATTAGATATTTTTTTCATATAGCAATATTATCCGTCCTTTGTAGAGAGGTCATTAGTAGAAACCCATTTAAGGACAGAGGGAAATGGCTAGAAATATCGTTGGCTTTACCTATGAGTGTTGATGCGAGAAGAGTGAGGGAGAGGACCGTTCTACTAATGGAACAAAGAAGAAAGGCGAATAGTTCATCGCTCAAAAAGTATAATTATCGGAATTACAATAGATTTTGTTTGTTTAATTTTTGTTTGGGGGGGGGGTGAGGAAAGTTACTACTCATTTTGTTATGTAACAAAAAAATTAACTTGAGGAAAAAGGATTGTGAAACAGAAAAATTACATTTTTAAATATTTACTCAGGTCGGGTGTAGATGAAGTTTATGGGGAAAAGGAAATTCTCCTTGACGAAATCTTAGACCTGGCAAATGATGAAGAGGAGAAAAAGAAAGATGACAAATCAAAAGCTATTAAAGAAGAGGTTCTGTGCAAAGATATCAGAAAACGTGCTCTTGATAATTTGACACCCTCAATAAGTGGTAAGTGGTATGAGAGAGAGAGAGAGAGAGAGAGAGAGAGAGAGAGAGAGAGAGAGAGAGAGAGAGAGAGAGAGAGATTACTTTATCATGATAAATCATTCAGCGTAATACATGAAGAAGTTCAGTATATTGGTATATCTTTGCTAGAGCTAGGTGTTGTACATTGACCACATATTGATTGCCTGTGCTTTTAGTCAATTACAAATAAAACTGTTATTTCAGACGAAAACCTGAAGAAAATGCCAAAGAAATCAGCATCAGTTATGTCATTTTTGAAAGAAAAGGCGGAACTTGAAAGACAGTCAAAGGAAGATGAGCTTGCGCTTCGTCGCGAACAGTTCAATTTAGAAAAAGAGCGGTTTGAGATTGAAAAACAGGAAAGGCTCCAAAAGCTTGAAATGGAAAAACAGCAGTCTAAATTAATGTTTGAGCTGTTTTCCAAATGTCTGAATAAATAAATTACATGCGAGTTAATTACTTTCAAAGCTATACACGCGGCCAAAATACATAATTTTTGAAAAGTGAGATAGAATGAAAATGAAACTACTAATACAATAATTACATTGAAAAACGTGTTTGTATCGATTGTCGTATTAAGGAGAAACCTTGTGTTTATTACAATGTATATTTTGTGTTGCTTAATTTTGCTTTCTAAAGTTTACATAATCGAAGACTAAGTGCATTGTAAGCATATAGCATATTCATTTTTTAGCACTCTAATTTTTCCCCATATTTTATTAGTCAATTAAAAAGAAACCTGCAAACATCTCGACGTGGGGCCAATCGTTTGCGATTTTCCCGATGCCCCTTGACAGAATGAAGGGCGGCTTTTTTTAAAATTGGTATTTATTGGTGGAGTCCAAAGATACATTTGTTATTGTAATATAAAGTTGATAACTTTTAAACGGAATTGAACAAAAATGTATAAATTTCCCAAAAGTGTTAACTTTACGTGTTTTTTCTAAACATTTTAATTTGTCTTGATATAGTTAAATGGCAGCGTGTATAGCTTTAAACAATTTACTTTTTTGTGTCTCAACACTAGTTCAGGAACAATAAATTTCACAATTATTATTGTTTTTACTTATATTACATTTATTTTAATGCAAGTATCTATTACGCATTTACAGTCACCATGAAAAATTGTTGCAACAATTTGGATTCAAGCTATCATCAAATCTCCTCACACCCCGGATTGGCAAAATATACAGATCATGACATGTATTCCTCAAGTGCAGGAGGTGAAAGATAGAAATATTCACTGGTCACACTGCCGTACAAACAAGTATGGCAGTTGGTGAGCAAAGAGGCCACTAGATAATATTTCGCCACAGGTTGTAAGAACAGCTTTTGGTTTTTCTTGTAATCAACAAAAGCAAACAGAGAGAGAATTTTTCCAAAAGTCCACTCAACACTTGACCGAAGTTTTGACATTCTACCGTTAAAAATCCTCTCCTGGTCGCTGAGTATGGCTCCTTTGAATGGCGTAATAAGATGTACACGCAAAGGATAGGCAAGGTCGCCATATAGAGAGAAAACCGTGCCGTCGGGCATTGTCATATAGTGCTCAAGTTTAGGCAGAAGTTCGCTCATTCTTAACATTGCAGAATCATGACGTTTTGCCTCTATAGGGCCATACATATTGGCTATCAACCCGTTTGGTATTACTACAGATTGGAATTTAAGGCCATGCACCCGTTTGTGTCCACTGTAGACGAGTTTTTGGTTAACAGAAGGTCTACATATTGGCCTTACAGTCCCGTCTATGAAGCCCCAGCAATGTTGAAGCGGCCCGCCGATATCCGATATCGCATCTGCGTATTGTTGCAGGTGTTCCTCATCCAGCCAACTCTGATTCAGATTACTTAACTTTCCAGAGTGTTTGATGTACAAGTAATCCAGAACAGTGTTGGCAATGTACGACAGTTCCGATTTTGAACGGTTAAACAATGGTTTCATGTCTTCTAACCTGTTCGGATATGACAAACGTCTGAGCAAAATCAACATACCCTCATGTGCAGTCACCCGAGTACCATTTGGACACAGGAACTTCAATGGCAGAGACAACGCATTGCAAAGACGAGAAATGTCATTCCTTTGAAAGCGGAAAAATGAGTAAAACTGCTCATCAGATAAATCATCAAGATTCAAACATGGACCTTTTACGTCGTCTTCGTTTAAAAGAGTAGATAAAAGCATCAAATCGTCGTCTTCACATAAAGATGAAATATCTAAAGCATCTGCCATGTTTTACGTAAACGCAATGAACGTAAATGACGTCATTTCTGATGTCACAATAACAAAGTGCTCGAAATTTAAGTACACGTTTATATTCTACAAGTTAAGAAATCTCAACTGATAAATTACAAAAACGTGTACGTGTACGTGTAGTTTTAACACACGTACGCGTACCCGTACACGTTTAAAATCTCAACCTCTCTAATGTCACAATACACAGAAAATACATGACACATAGATTAAAATAATATCATCCTAAAAAGTACTTAGCAGACTGTTGAAGGCATACTCATTGATTTTTTTTTTGCATCAGAATTATCGGGGGAGGGGTATTCTTACCCTGTCATAATTGACTTTCCAGATACCTGGCTCAGAGATAGAAAAAACGCCAGAGACGCAAAGAACGACAGACAACAAGTTCAGCATCACTTCCGTTTCTTCGGTTTGTCGGTTTTTGATAAGTCGTACATTATCTCTTCAAAGAATGTGAAAACAAGTCGTCCTTTTGCTATTCGTTTATTAATTTTATATGAGGCGCTAACATTTTTTAGACATTTTCTGATATCAAACAATGAATTTTTAAAATCAATAATTTGAATTCTTGATATTGAAAAATAAGTTTTTTATATCAGAAATTCCAAGCATTCTGATATCCCCCCCCAAAAAAAAAATCGTGATTTTTTAAATAAAGAACTGATTTCCATTTCAGTGAAATCCTAGGAAATGATTTTTTGATATTAATTACCAATGGTTTGTATTTTCTGATATCAGATTCTTTTTATAAAAAAAATAGACCTAAATAGAATTATGATGGAATAGTGAAAGCTGCTTTATAATCGGCATATTTGTAGCCCCGTTTGAAATTTGTTTCAAATCTGTAGACACATTTTATGAATAAGAAAGTAAACTAAGTGCGCATGCTATAACTGAATTCATTATGGCTATTTTGTCCATATCTATAATAATTAGCACTGCTTTGTATGCGATTTGCTGACTGAACTGAGTCTATCCAAAAAAAAGAAGTGAAAATGATGCCTAGGGAAAATAAAATTGTGATGTATTATAGAAAACTTCGACGGGTGTACATTAGTTTAAGTGCTTTCAATAAAATGGCCAGAATTGTCAATTACATTGGTAAATTTCTTGCGTAAACTTTCAAATAAGAAAAAAATTATAAAACAATAAGGGCACTGTATTTTAGCGATTTTTTTTTTTGGGGGGGGGGGGGTCGGTCAGGGAAACATTCAAGTGCACTCAGTGTTTATTATTTAAAGATTATTCGCCATTTTCTTTTATTTTCCAATATCAGAAAATACGTTTTCTCATTTAAAAAAAAGAGTTTGAATTTCAGATATCAAAAAATCATTCTGATATATGTATCATGCAGAAAAGGATTTTTGATATCAATATTTTGACATCAGTAAATAGAAGTTATTCAAAGTAAGAGTGTTTGAAACCAAAATAAAAATTATTTCCTGATATCAGAAAACATTTTTGTTGATATATATAAAAAAAATCATATGATCAGTAAATACTTAAAAAATAGTACTGTGAAAATGGCACCCGATAATTATAACCTAATAGGCATCATTTTTACTAAACCTTATATACATCACAGATTATAGGTACATATGTTTTGTATTCATCTGAGAAATAAATCTTTTAAGAAAAGTTCACATCCAGCAAACTCACTGATTTATGGTAGTGGACCGCGAAAACCCTTGGCTTGCAAAGATGACAAACTCACATTGATTCATGGTAATTTTATGCATACATAATTTTTTAGAATTTCAAGGTGCATTTCATCTTTAAAATCTCTTATGTTTCCAAACCAAGCTGGCCGTTGCCGGCGAATAGTAATTCTTGGATCCGCCCGGTGGAAATTTGCCGCGATACATAAATCAACCAACATTTGCCAAAAAAAATATAATCAAACATATGTTCATACTTATAATAGATCACTTATATCTGGAACTTCTAGCATATTCTCCTTTTTACAAAATTTAATTTTTATTTTTGACGAATCAAAATTGCATACGTTTTCGTTATTTTTGTCCGAGACTACTATATGGCGTCCTCCTTACTGTAAACGTCAAATCTTTCGAGACCAAAAACAACAAATCTTGCTATTTTGTTTCAGGGATATATGAAATGCATTTTAGACAGCTTCTGTAAAACATGAAGTATTTGTTCGTTTACCACATATGTTACAGTGTCTGTGGAACACTGTTAACTTATGCATTCAACCCCTTCATGGATCAGGATCTTCATTCAATTGATTGGGTTGGCTCTAGCGAACTCGATAAAGTAGTGGTAAGCATACATTTTAGTTGAAAGATTTTGAGTTGCTTCACGGTCTGTCTTTAAATTGATATTTTATTGAAATGCATGTGGTAGTCATTATACACGTACTGTTCAAGTCGTTTAATGTAAGTTAATACAATCTTTGATCTACCTGGAAGATCAAAGGTAATAAGCAAAAGCCGGTAGATGTTTTTTTTTTTTTTTTAATAACAGAAGACACTTAGAAAGGCGATGTTGGTCATGTTGATCCCCTGCGGCTAGCTTCAAACTCTCAAACTCATATCACACCTATTCTCTTTTGAGAAGTGGACAGGCATAGCCTACAATGGCTACATCCACTTCTCTTCGCAAGCCTTCATATTTTGATTCTGGAAAATGTGTAAATGTCGGAACCAAAGACGGTTTACGCTTCGACCCATGTTTCGACTCCAGTTTCCATGAATTTTCGTAACAGACCTACTATTTCTACATTTTAAACATTATTGCATCCATATATCAGAAAAAATCAACACTAACCCGCTGTCATATCATTTTCTCAACTTCTACATTCCGGGTTTAAATTATGGGATCACTCGCTATAGGTAGTTTAAAAAGTAGAAAATTTAGAGTCGGAAAAAACGAAAGATATTATTCTGATTGTAGACTTTAGATTAAAGGTATTTTTCTTATAATTTACAGAGGAATATAGAACGATTTTACAATTTAAGACAAATTAACAAAATGCATACGACAAAATAAGTAACTGTCACATAAAACAACGAAAACTCTTTATTTCAATCTTTCTTGTATGCTATATTTATCAATGTTCATTTTAATGTTTAAAAACAGATGAAGAGCAAAATTTGTTACCATAAGAGATGGTTAAAAAGGGAAGAAATACCACTTTGTAATTTTGTGACTCAGTATTTGTTTGTACATTGTAAGATTAAGTTGATTAAGTTACGTTTTCAACATTATTGTATTAAATAGGTTTCCAATTTTATCCGAAACATAAACATTTAATCTGCGCTGACCTAGATAAACAATGTGATACACAAAATTTAAACCCAGGATGTAGAAGTTGCGAAAATGATTTGACAGCGGGTTAGTGTTGATTTTTTGTGATATATGGATGCAATAATGTTTAAAATGTAGAAATAGTAGGTCTGTTACGAAAATTCAGGGAAACTGGTTTCGAAACATGAGTCGAAGCGTAAACCATCTTTGGTTCCGACATTTACACGTTTTCCAGAATCAAAATATGAGGGCTTGCGAAGAGAAGTGGATGTAGGCTATGCCTGACCACTTCTCAAAAGAGAATAATATCACACCTAGCAGCCATTTTGAGCATGTTGGGACCAATCTGCCAAATTGGATAAATAGCCGGTTTGGGATAAATTGCCCCAAATGGGAGACCATTTCTCGACAATACATTGTTACGTCATTTTATCAACACATAAAATTATACATGAAAAATGATGTAAAAATGTCGAGAAATGGTACTTGGTGAGAATTATTAGCACACCAGTATAAATTATTTTGTCAAAAATGTGTCCAATCTGCATTAAAATAGATGAATTGTAACAACTTTTGGTTAACAAGTTTTTTGCAACCCTATTGTTACAGAGATTTATCTAGCTCTCAGTATATCCAAACCTTCTTGGGGATCAATCTGACAAACTATAGGCTTATAGATAAAAAGTTGTTACATTTGATGTGATTTAATGCGGATTTATTTAAAAAAATAACCAAATCAAAAATTTAATTTGTTTTTATTTCCTGCACTTCATAATAATAATATTGACAATTTGTACATTTTTTTTTATTAAAGCCAGGAGACAATGTAATTGTGATGAAAACAGTGTCTAATGAAAAGTACACGTGTGTTTTACCAGAGAATCCGGATTCAAGAGATGAGGTGTGTAAAAAACATCTATTTTATTTTAAAGTATAGAACATATCATCGTCGGATACCCACGGGTGATCGCATCTTTTACTTACTGATAAGTAAAAGACGCGATCACCCGTGGGTATCTGACGATGAGTACATATGTCCATTGTTGCATGCATCAGAATTCATGTGAAGCCAGGGTGAACCCCAGATCATGTAATCATCAATGCATGTATCACCCAATTTTAAACTTGGAAAAAGAAATTTAATTGATCATTAAAAATTTGACCATTTCTAAATTGGATTACTGGTTCAAACAGCGAGGGAGAATTAAGCGAAAATATAATGATTTGCTGAGAGGGGTGAATGGTGATGAATCTTGTATCAAGTACTGTGTACAAAACTTAATCCCTTTTCCTTCACATACAGGAATTGAGAAGAAAGTATGAAGGGCCTAGTCCAGATGCATTGATGGACAAATTGTTCCAACAAAACTCCTGTTCATATCGGGTAAAATCTTCTATTACTTGATTACAATTAAAATCTGTTTTATTAAATGCTATTTTGATGAAAAATGTTGTAAACAGTAAATAATGCATATTGACGTCCTGCGTATAATTCATGTCTTAATCAAATAACGATTTTCACATCCAATGAATTTACCTTCTGTAATCAGTTTTTGGATTTTAAACCATGTTGTATTACTGGTACATGTTTTTTTGTACATGTACTAGTGAATAAATATCTTCTTGGCTTGTTCATATTTGAAACTGCATTATACTATCAATATAGAATAATATTGAAATTTAAACTTTTAAACTTGGTAGACTATTTTTTCTGTTAATTGGCATTTCTCATGTATTTTTATATACAGCCATATGGCTCATTGGGATATAGCCATTAGACATTTCTCCATTTTTAATGAGTAGGGCAAAATCAAAACTTAAGTGAAATAGATGTCATTTAACATAAATTCTTGATCTTTTCCTTTGAAACATTGATATTACATGTATATATTTCAATTTTTTTAGCCACAGAAGCACACTATAAACATGCTAAATATCATAGCCAAATACTGTATGTCATAGGACTTTCAATATCCAAAAATAAGCAATTGTTGTTTCTTTACTAGATTGAGAGCTACTGGACATATGAGCTATGCCATGGAAGGTATTTAAGGCAGTATCATGAAGAGAAAGAAATGAGTGCTGTAAGTTCAAGCATATAAAGATACATCTTGATTGAAGGGAATATACATGTATGATAGAAAAGCCTCATTAAAAAAAAAAACCCATAAAAAAGCTACACCCTTTGGGAAAGTATGTTTGATTCAAATTTGTATCTCATGTGTATAACTTGAATTGTAATGTATTTAAACAAGGATAAATGACAACTGAAAACTGGGAGTAATATTGACTGTATATTTGACAGTATCAATTTCTTATTACCTAATATATTTACCTTTATTTTTTTGGCTTTATTTTACTTTTGGGTTTTTTTTTTTAGAAAAAGCCAAAAGGACAAGAATATTATCTTGGCTATTTTGGACAATTTAAGCCTACAAAAGGACAAGGTAAAATTATTTTTGAATTTGCTACTAATTTAGGAAATGTCAATTTTATAATAACCAAGAACTATGGTACCTTATTTTAATACCCCTGCAAACGTAGTGTGGGGGGGGGGGGGTATATGGGAATCACCTTGTCCGTCCCTCCGTCTGTCTGCAAAATTTGTGTCCGGTCCATATCTTTCTTATGGAGAAACATTGGAAGTTCTTACTTCACGCAAAGATTGCTTATGACCAAAGGGTGTGTCATGACCTTGAACCAAAGTCATTTGGGCAAGGTCAAGGTCACTGGCAGAAAAAGTGCACAATTTGTGTCCGCTCAATATCTTTCTTATGGAGAAACATTGGAAGTTCTTACTTCACACAAAGATTGCTTATGACCAAAGGGTGTGTCATGACCTTGAACCAAAGTCATTTGGGCAAGGTCAAGGTCACTGGCAGAAAAGTGCAAAATCTGTGTCCGCTCAATATCTTTCTTATGGAGAAACATTGGAAGTTCTTACTTCACACAAAGATTGCTATGACCTAAGAGTGTGTCATAACCTTGACTCAAGGTCATTCTGGCAAGGTCAAGTTAACTCGCAGAAAAGGTGCAAAATTTGTGTCTGGTTCATATCTTTCTTATGGAGAAACAATGGAAGTTCTTACTTTACACAAAGATTGCTTCTGACCTAAGGGTGTGTCATGACCTTGACCCAAGGTCATTTGGGCAAGGTCAAGGTCATTGGCAGAAAAAATGCAAAATTCGAGTCATGTTTATCAACATAAGGATGCAAATGTCCTCATGCATTAACAGTTAACTTGAAATAAAATGGAATTTAAAGAATAGAAATTGGTTTGTGTACTCATTTTAGCATTAACAGTTTTAAAAAATAGAGCAGTTGTTATTTATAGAAAATGGACGGTGAAATAGATTCATCAAATATTTTCTATAATAGAAAAAATACATGAGTTATCAGAATACATGATTTTTTTTTAGCGGGGGGTATCAATTATGAGCTTGCTCACAGTACCTCTAGTTCATTTTAAAAAAGCATGTTATTTTCTAAATTTTAGTTCATAGATTTCAGTATAAATAATGTACATGTACACAGAGACATAAATAACATAGATTGGCAACTCCGCCATTAGTGTGTTCTACTTTAAGAACTACATATTAGTAAATAAATATATTGTTTATAAGACAAGTTCATGAAAATATAATACTATGAATTTTTTGCTAATAGGATTTAATAAGAAAGATATACTGATTTAAACTGGGAAAATTTAAAAAAGGGACGGCAGGATTTGGCGAGATTTCAATCAGTTGCCAATCTCTGTTATTTATGTCTCTGATGTACCTCAGTTATAATGGGTTGACTAATTACCGGTAAACAGTTTTAAACATGTACATGTAATATCTGCATTTGTCCCCTAGATTTAATGAAGGAGTTGGAGGAAAAATTGAAACCTCAGGAAGTAAGACATTTTGAATTTAAAAAACTTATAATGAAATAAGAAAATTTTAGAAGTGCACATAAATTGATAAAAAGGATTTTCCATGTGTTTAAAAATAAAATAACTTGACTATGGCCCTATTCAATTATTTTAGATCAAAAGTAAACGGATAGATGATATTGAGTTGCCCTACTATGAAGTAAACATGACCCAAGGAACAGAGTGTGACCTGAATAAGCAACCCCGACAAGTCCGAATTCTGTACATCTGTCAGCCTGACGGGCGTGGGGAAATATACGAGCTGAAAGAAACGTCAACCTGTGAATATGAAGTGTTGGTGCTAACATCTGTATTGTGTGAAAATCCAAAGTTCAAGTAAGTGTACCTTTTTTTTTTATCTTGCTTAATTTGAGAATTCTTTTATATTCATGCTTTTTCTTATTTTATAAAATCCTGAACCTCAATTAAATTTTTAAAACATCAGAAATTGATTGGGGTTGTTTTTTTCATGTTTAAAGAAAAATTAAATGTGTAACAATAAGAAATTTGCTTAATTAAAATGCCCTCATTTTGAAAAAACCAAAAAAACCAACTTTGTTTGTAGACCAAAGAATCCTCCTGTCTCTAAAATAGCTTGTCATGCTATGGATGGCTCACCTGCTCGGCCGAGGGATCTAGACAGTGACTTCCAAAAACACCCTTATGCCAAATCTTACACTGTAAGTGATCCATAATCTTCAAAAGCCAGCATGATACACATCATCTTTAAGTCAAAGGTTTTTTAAAGACACTGTTTAGGGAACATAGTGTTTTGAAACCCATGGCTAGCAAATATGGATACACATCAATATAGACCTATACATCCCTCATAATTTGCAGCTGATCAGCTCTAGTTTTGAGGAGATATTTTTTATTCAGGTAAAAATATCACAGACTGCCATGACTATATTCATAAATGTGATAAGATACTGTCATGGTCATGAATTTGATTAACAGGTAAAAATAAATCTAAATGAGGACATTGCAGAAGAAGAAGAGGAAGAAGAAGAAGAGGAGGAGGAGGCCGTTCCAAAAATCCCGCCCACAAGGAAAGAGCCTCCTCCTCCAAAACCAGTGGACACCACCCTGTCTTCCACTACAGACAACCAGGTGCTAAGGGACTTCTTGTCAGGGGACCACTGCCTGCAAGGAGTAAGTGATTACCGTGCTAACTGTGGGTTTTAAACTGGGTTTTCCAAAGGAAAAATCCTGTTATTGAAATGTTGAAAATGGCAAGCAATTGGGCGGACGGGCAGGCGGTTGCCAAAAGGGTACACTTATTGTACAGATAACTCCTCCTACAGTTTCAAGTTAGGAAGTTATTGTTTTGTATATCAGTTGTTCATATATCAGAGATGTTCATATTTGATTTTTGATAATCTATGGGGAAAAAACAGCTATTGAAGTTAGTCATTTTTTTGCATAACATTGCATATAGGGTACCATAATTGAACGGATAACTCCTCCTACAGTTTCAAGTTAGGAAGTTATTGTTTTGTATATCAGTTGTTCATATATTAGAGATGTGCATATTACTTGAATTTAAATATTTGATAATTAATGAAAAAAATACCACCTGTTGAACTTTGTTATTTTTTGGCAAAATATTGCATATACCGGTAGTGTACCCCATTTCTCTGAATAGGTAGTATTCATCAATTCAGGGTTGACAAATGGATTATGGATACTGTTCATTCAAACGAAAAGCTGGTTTGCTGTCACACTGACAGCTTTTCTCTTGTTTCTCTTATATATTGATTAAGGACATTTATATACCTGGTATATGGGTAGCCAAGGAAGAGATTTTAATCCCTTTACAGTTATTTGAAATAATTTATAGCTGAAATTTATAAAGGGGTATCCATTTTTAAATTTCAGCTATAAATAATTTCAAGTTTAAAGCATTTTACTAGAAATGACATAGATACATGTACATCAGATACAATGTATTTGAAAAGGAGATAATTTTCAAAAGTTAAATTTTTTTTACAATGTGTCCAGTTTTCTTTGCTGCAAATCAAAGCTACATGTATATCTACATGTATAAATATCTGTTGTTTCTCTTTAGGGAACAGGTTGGTGGAAACATGAGTTTTGTTTTGGAAAGTATGCAAGACAGTTTCATGATGTAAGTTTTGAATTAACAATTTAATGTGCACATTTTAATGTATTCATTTTTAGCTCAAAGGATCAAGTGAGCTTTTCTGATAAAGATTTGTCCCTTGTCTGTCGTTGTTGTTGTCATTGTTAAAAACTCTGCACATTTTCATCTTCGTCTCCAGAACCACTTGGCTGATTTCAAATAAACTTGGCATAAAGCATCACTAAGTGAATGGGATTCAAGTTTGTTCAAATAAAGGGCCGCACCCTCTTTAAATGGGAAATGATTTAGAATTATTGAAAAATTGTTGTTATTTTAAATTTTTTTTCTCAAAAAACTATTTGGCAATGAAAACTCAAATTGGTGTTGAAGCATTCTCAGGTAGTGTAGAATAAGTTTGTTCAAATCATGTTCCCCCCGGGCAGGGTGGGGCCACAATGGGGGGGGGGGATGAAGTTTTACATTGTAATATATGGAGAAAATCTTTTTAAAATCTTCTTAAAAAACCATTTGGCTAGAAAATTTGTGTGGAAGCATTCTCAGGTAGTGTAGAATAAGTTTGTTCAAATCATGGTCCTGGGAGTTTCAAAACATGGTTCCTTGGGGTAGGGTTGGGCCACAATGAGGGAATGTAAAATTTATACACATGAAGATATAGAGAAAAATCTTTATAAAATCTTCTCGATTACCAATCGGCCCAAAAAACTGAAACTTCTGTAAAAGCACAGTGCACATCTAAGTTTGATCAAACCATCATTCCCTGGATAAAAGTTGGACCATGAGGGGAGGGGGTGGGTGGGGGTTAAATAGGAATAGAGGAAGATCTCACAAATACTGAAACAACAAAAGGGGCTTGGTATTTACCATAAAGACATGTGGATAAAAAATGGCAGATTTTTAAAACTTTTTATGCAAGATCTACTGTACTTTATATAAAAGACTGATTTTATTCTTTACAATATAGGTGGGGTATTTTATCAAACCTGAATTTTGCAAAATAAAATGTAGTTTTGTTTAAATCAAGATAAATGAAGTCTATAACGGCTATTTTTTTTTAAACAGGATCCAGAGGGGAGAACAGTTATTTACCTTGGACAATGGAATGAGAAGAATCATTTAGAATGGGTGTCAAAAAATCCTTCAAAGATGCCTAAAGAAAAAGGCAAAAGGAAGTAAGGAACTTTTCAAATCTTCCGGCTTCATAAAAATACATATAGATATCTGTCCTACAGATACATTTATATGTGTATTTATTCTTTGGTTATCAAAGTTGTCTCTAAAAATTGAAGTAGAAGGGAGAAATAAAAAAGTAGAAGGGGTTCTGGGGGTCTAGCTTATAGCTAGATTGTGTTTGAAATGCAATAATAGCCGGGTAATAACGTCACTTTGGGTGGGGAAATTCCCCGCCTCCCGGGTCTTAGAGACAACCCTGGGTTATATTGACTATAATTAAGAAATAATGCTTGTTTTACAAGGATTGTATAGGTCTGTATAATACCAGAAAGATGTTTTCAGTACTAAATTTTAAATGTGCTGATACATGGTGTAATTTACTTCACAACTAGATCCCTATCTTTTCTGTATACTGATGGTGACCAGTGTGAGCTCACAGGGAAAAGACGAATAGCAGAAGTTAGATTAAAGTAAGTGGTCTTCTCTCTACAATATTATAATCATTCAATTATTGTCTTTTCTTTACAATATTATAATCATTCAATTATTGTCTTTTCTTTACAATATGTTAATCATTCAATTATTGTCTTTTCTTTACAATATGTTAATCATTCAATTATTGTCTTTTCTTTACAATATGTTAATCATTCAATTATTGTCTTTTCTTTACAATATGTTAATTATTCAATTATTGTCTTTTCTTTACAATATGTTAATCATTCAATTATTGTCTTCTCTCTACAATTTGATAATCATTCAATTATTGAAATCCTCTCTCTTTAAAATTATTTCATTAATTTGAAAATATACTATTTACTTGTACTTTTAAAGAACATTGAAGATTTTAAAAAATAATGTTTGTAAAATGTTATTTCTGTTATAATTTGATAATATTTTAAGAACATGCACTAGTAAGATAAGAAATTTTATTACGAGGATTTTCTTTTTTCAGATGTGTAGAAAATAATGCATCACCACATTCTGTATCTATATATCTCATTGAGCCTAAAACATGTGAATACATCATGGGAGTAAGTCAAATTTGTTTTATAAATAGAGTGCAATTTAGAACAAATCACTAGTAGTTTTTTTTGTTTTGAAGAATGAAAATATCAGAATTCAGCAGACTGTGAAACTGCAAACTTACATTTTCATTCTATTTCTATTTCCAGATCGAGTCGCCATTATTTTGTTCAATTTTAGACAGAGCTGATGAATATGGTATTATAAAGGACACAAAAGTTTGATAAGAACTTTGGAAAGAAATGAAATCCAGGAAGTCTTTCATGTGATACATGTGACTGTGTGTAAATGGTGGGTTGTCATGATTGCGGACTATTTGTTTTATCCTACTCACATAATGTTTCGAAGCTTCTGAGTAACGGTACTCTCTTTACATGGTTTATAGCTTTTATGATCGTGGGCGTAAACGAATGCTGTAATATTGAGATGTGTTAAGTTGTATGCAGCTTTCCTGTCAATACAGTCATTTGCAATGGACAAACAGAGGGTCGGTCATTTTTTTTACCTCTTTCATTGCAAGTCATAGCAAAGACAAATGAGCATATAGAAGCAAGGTTGGTCACACTTTATTTTAAAATGTCTAGTTCATTAAAGTATCGGTATACTGTAAGTTTTATTTGTAGTCAATGTACAAAAAGACAGGGAATTTAATTTGATGGTAAATAAGATATTCTGTTTCTTGTTGACTGTTCAGATTTTATGTTGATTTGTGTTTAATATTTTCTTTTCCGGTACACAAACATTATTTACTCTCGTCAGTTTTGATATTGGAACTATGCAAAGATTTTATATGTTGATGGTGCAATTTTATTGTTGTCAAGTATGCAGAGGATGTTCATATACATGAATCAATATTACTTATTAAAAAGTTTTAAAACAAGAAAACTAATGAACTTGTGCAGGTAATATAATCATTATCTTGTCTAAATTTGAAATTCATAAAGCGTTTTTCTTCAAATATTTTATACAGATTAACTCTCTCAGTAATAATAATTGTTGGCTATTCATGTACATGCACATACACCTCTACATACATTTTCTTGATTACAGTTTAATTTGTTGAATATCCAAAATAAAGATTCACTAAACCTATTGACCTTTCCTTTTTTGAATACACCAGTGGAAATCATCTTGAGACTTTTTAGCTCACCTGGACTGAAGTCATTTAAGTTTATAAATTTGATATGTTGAGGCTTTGGATAATAGAGATTGATCAGTAACCACCAGTTGATGCAGATCTTAGAATTTGTCCAATAAAGTAGGCTTCTTTGTATGTATCATGTATTGTCAAATCTTGGAATATAAGAGAATAATCTGTGAGTTTTACATTTTTAAAGAGTTTCATATTTAAAAATTTCAATAGAGAATTATACAAGAACTGTGGGTCACTTGTTTCATTTAATGGTAAATAATGTTCAGGATAACCAAAAAAATAAAACACCAAAAAACTCCTAATTTTAAAGAATTTATTTTTGTATTATAAAACATTTGAACAATTACATGTCAAAAAATAATGCTTAACAACGTATGTTTATGTATCACATCACAATGATTGTCATTTATGAGGTATGAAGTTGATCATCAGTCATCCAAATAAACTAAAACATGCCCTGTGTGATACTAAGTGGTGTGTCCCCTGGAGTATCATGGCTGGAGAGATGCACACTTTTAGGAGGGATCAGCCACATGGACAATCTGCTTACCAATGTTTCCTCCATTCATCATGGACACAAAAGCTTTTCCTGTATTTTCTAAGCCCTCCATAGTTGTTTCTCTTACCTAAAACAAACAAAAAACAACTTGTTTCTCTGTCACAACCTTGGCATAATAAATATATGTACCGTATTTGGTCTTGGGTTTCCTTGGCCATAACCCATCCAACAATATAGAGCACAATTAAGACATGTACCAATTTAAGAAATTTGCACATTCCATGTACCAAAAAGTAAAAAGAGAATCATGATTAGCAGCTGTTTTGGTATATATTTATTTTCCAGTGTCTAAGGGATATCTCTGAGTTGACAATAATTTGCTCTTTATCTCATTCAAAACATTTTAGTAGAATCACAATGTAATCGGCTCCATCATTAATGAAGCATCAATAATAAGATAACATAAGATGAAAGTGTTCTATGAATGTGGCATGCAAAGCATCCACCATATTTTTTGTAAAGCTTTGTTGTCATGTTTGAAAGATTATTCATTATATTCTTATAAGTTTATTCATTATTAAAGAAAAAATTGTACCTTTATTTTCCCAGATAAAACTAATTCAGCAAGCTTCGTCATTGCTTCCTCAAACTTATCTGCATAATTCAACACTAAAAATCTTGTCCTACAAAATAAAAAAGACATCTTTTGCTCTGTGGCGAAACTCTTGCCAACAAAAACATTTGTATAGAGCTTACAATGCATGAAGGTTCAAAATTTAAAGTAATAACCTATTTATATTCATATCCTTTATTCTGGTTTCAGTGCTCTCTGGTATTGGAGGTGGATAAGGTACATCTTTGTTATATACAGCTATTTGACCACATAGTATCACATTTGAATTCTTGTTCATCTGAAATTAAAATACATACATGTATATTGTAAGTCTTGAGATTTCATGCTTGATCTGTGTTTCCCCCAGTACAGTAGAGCCTTAAATTCAACAACCTTGATAGACAGCCTGGACTTCTAGGCATATTGTAATATAATAGAAGAGGAATGACCACAACTACGCTCGAACTCCAGATCCTTCAGTTTAAAAACCAACGCTCTACCAACAGAGATACAGGATTATCCCACTAGCTAGTGCTAGAAGGAGTACTAAGAAGTAAACCTTTATACCGGGGTACATATCTATCACATTCTTCTCCCTTTCCTTTTGAAATTTCTATCCCATAGAAATCTCAAATGAGACTCTTGTAACATATAATAATAATAATAATAATGATACAGTAAAACACGGTTATAACTAAGTCCCAGGGATGGGCGATATTACTTCGTTTTAAGCGTTATTCATTATATCCGTCAAGTTTACAACTTGATATTACCGGTAAGTCAAGGGAAAGAAATTCACTTCGCTGTAAGCGTCAATTCATTATAAGCGTGTTCACTATAACCGTGTTTTACTGTATGGTCTTCCTCCCTCACAATCGATAGTATGCATTTTGCTTAAATTATTCAAAGACCACGACTTTCTATCGTCCATAAGTATGCTGTGTCCTATATGTAATTGTCTATATCTAGTCTACCAAGTGTGAATGGATTAAAAAATGCACAGTGCGAAAGACAGATGAAAATACTCAGTCAAGATTAAACCTATGAACAGAACCTTTCACAAATATGAAAAACTTTACAGAACTGGCTAGCAACCCAAAAAAATTTGTGGCAAGAAGGTTTGCTTGAACCTCACCATATTCCCTAAGGCTTGCACTTTTATAAAAGTTTGAATTTATTCTTAAGAGACAGCGCATATGAAAAAGACTCCAATAAAAGTGAACACCAAGTCAAATGTCAAATAACATATATACTTGTACCTGGCTTATTACAGTATCACTCATCTCCCCTCCAACGTTATCAAAATAGACATCAACTCCGTCTGGACACAGTGCTGCCAGCCTTTCTTTAACATTTTCAGTCTTGTAGTTGATGGCTCCATCAAAACCTAGCTCCTGTGTCAGGAATTGACATTTCTCATTTGAACCACAAATTCCAACCACTCTTGTACAGCCTTCAAGTCTCCCTAGCTAATAAAGATAAACAAACTTATTTTAGTGAAACAGAGAAAAAAAAGTACATCTTTGAAATCAATGAAAAAATCTATGACTGTGAATACATGTACCACATTCATTAGTCTTTTTTCATAAGCTTTAAAGCTCTTCTGATACTTTTTAAAAAAGCACAATATAAAACACAAACAAATCTGGTCTATTGCGCATGGTACAATGTACAATGGGCTTAAAATTAATTAGTCTCAATTCAATGTCTGTTTCAATATTTTGTTGTTTTATTTAGCTAGCAGAGATAAGTACATATGTACACCACCTGTCCAGCTACAGAGCCACAAGCACCTGCTGCCCCACTGACCACGAGGGTTTGGTTCTGACCCGGTTTAATGCCACCCTTTTCTTTGAAACCTAAGTAGGAGGTGAGTCCAATCAAACCAAGAACTGTGAGGGGTAGTGTCAGTTTTCCTCCAAGCAAAGAAGTATCTACCTGCAATTGTTGCAAGACAATCAAAGAATGATAAATAATACTTATTAATGACTGGTAGTTGATGACTTAAAAATAAGATCACAACTCTCTCTCACCTTTCTGAGTGGATTTTGTTCCTCTTGTTTGCGTTTGAAAAGCGCAACCCAGGGCCATGCAGCCTGAGCCTCCACAATGTCCCCTGGGGAAAATGCTGGATCTGAACTCTTGATGACTTGCCCCACCCCAATAAATCCCCCAATTTCTTTACCGATCTCCCATGGAGTCACATAATGTACACCTGTGTCTTCATTCATTCTACACCTCTACAAAATCAAATTGAAAATTGTGTCCATATTGTCATTTCTCTAGCTCAAGCATCAAGTAATCCATATATATCTCTTTGAATGGTTGGTCAATTCTTTGATTTACCAGGGCTGGGTCTACAGACAAATATAGAGTTTTGATTAGGATCTCCCCTGCTTCTAGCTCTGCAGGGAAAGGACACTCTTCAAAACCAAAGTTGTCAGCTGTTGGAGTTCCATTGGTACCTTAAAAATTCATAATTTAGAAACTATACAGTATAGAATATAACTCGTTACAATTTCTGACCTGACTAAATACATAAAGAAATAAACTTTCAAAATTTATCATCCGAGCTAACTTTGCCTAAAAAAGTCTTAATAAAATTATAAATGGAATATTTTAAAACAATGTGCAAACCTTGCATAAATTTACATACCCGGTCTTTTTACAAGAATCACATGCGCATTTGTTGACATTTTTATCGGTGAACTCTCCTTTTCACGGAGGTAGGAAAACAAAAGATGGAAGCCAACGTGCCTCGAAAAAAATCACGCCTTGCTAAAAACAAGAAAAAGGCATGGAGAAAAGTAGATATAACAGACGTAGAGGAATTTTTAGAAGATGAAAGACTCCAAGAAAGAACTGGGTAGGACTTTATGTGAATACATGCGACATAATTGCTATTCCTAAACTAGTGTAAATTATACACACTAAGCCTGTTAACCAGAATTTCCTCGAGGAAACAGCTGGTTGTTTACAAATATGAGTAGTTAAAACATTGTAATCACATGTATTTAATCTTTCACAGGATACAGGATATGTGATGTGTATTGTTTTAGTTTTATACCATGTCATTAGCATGGAATCCAATTCTTTATTGACTTGATCTGTTGATATTAATTAAAAGTACTCTTGGAATGGATTGCATTTGCTTTTAAAATGTCAGTATGATTTGTTTTCTATTATTGATTGTATTTGACTAACAATCATATGTTGTATTACTCTCATTAAACAGTGGATTGGTTGCTGAAAAGCTAGATGCAGAACTTTTCACATTAGAGAGAAAAGCACCAGCAACTGCAACAGGTATTTTTTAGTACTAATTTTTTATCACTTCTTATCAAGATATATATTGTAGTACAGTATTTTTCATAAAATATGATGTGTTTTATTCAATTGAAATGAACTTTTTAAACTTTAGAAGAACCAGTTCCAAAAAAGAAAAGAAGGAAGGAACCCAAAGTGTTGAAATGTTACTCACATTTAATGCCAGATCCAAAGATCAAATTAGCCCGCAAGTAAGTCAAATCAATTTTAAAAATATATATATTAATATCTAAAATTAATGAAAGTACTATAAATCTGTGTTTCATTTCATAAATGGTAATATATGGTATATTGAACATACACTATTTGAAAAACAGAAAAAAGAAGCCATCACAAATAATTTACCGGTATTACAGTGAGCATTGCATGCATTGAGTGATCTTTTATTTTTCCATTGTGTGACATAGACCTCAGCCATCCAGAAAGGTCAAGGACAAACAAGCTCCACATATCAAAGAGAAAGTACTGAGTGGTGTGAAAACACAAAAAGAACTTAAAGCAGAGGATCAGAGAAAGCTAGTCCAGGAAAAGAGGCTGAAAAAGGACAGAACTAAGGGCTCCATAGTGGTTGCTTCTTACAACCTGTGGGACGGTGAGTGGCTTGTGTCACTTGAATTTGTAGCCAAAAAAATATTTGTGATTTATGCACAGATAAATATTTATGTAGTAAACTAAGTCAACATACCCCTTTTACTTACATCTACAAGTAGGTGCCTCGGTCAACGTCCCTTGACATTTCTTATCAACCACAGCACCATATCTATACAACATTATTTCAATTTTAGCGTTTAGAAAGATGGTCAGTTGTACCCATTCACAATGAAAGCTTTTATCTATGCTTTACTCTGCTTTCTTTGTTATTGTTTAACATTTTGTATCCATTAAGACAACTACCGGTAAAATTTACAGTCTCTTGTTTTGATAATCACTGTAGAATTTTATATGTTGCAGATGAACCTAAGAAACCAGTGGACCCATTTGCAAAACCTTTAGTGAAAGTAGGAATTGCTTTTACATGTATTTAATTTGAACAATTGATGTATACAAGATCAATTCATGAATATGGTTTTCATTTGTTAGTTATTTATTTGTATACATTAAAATAAGATAAAATGTCTTTGTGTCTGTAAATGTATAAACCGGTAAATAATACGTGTAGTTGCAAAGTTTACTGAATGGTAATTTGTGATAAAATAAAGTTTAATCTAAGGGATTTTTTTTGTTTTCCCTAGAGGCCAAAGAGGAAAGCCCCTTCAGACCTGCCAGCAGTACAAGTTCCTCACCCTGGGGCTTCATATAATCCAGATTATGAAGATTATCAGGTAATCTCACAATAACTACTGCTGTATGTCAAGAAAGTTCTCTCAAAATATTTTGATAGAGTCAACTGCATTTATTTTAACTTAAGGTTACATTTGAGGAAGGATTGTTTTTTTATTTTGTTAGGAACTTTTGAGCAAAGCACATGAAGTTGAGGAAAAGAAGTTACTAGAGGAGAAGAAGTTACAGAAATTTGAGGAGGAGATAAAGAAAGTGGACCCAAAAACACTTGAGGTATGTGTGTATGTATATATACACTCATGAATTTATTTTTTGCTAAAATAAGTAGGTACCCTGAAAACAAATTATTAATGGTAATTCTTCCATTAATAAAGTTTTTCTAAATTTTGTTACAAGGGGAAAAAACTCTCCTACTCTCCTTTTACTCCTTACTTTGGTTTCTTGTTATAGAGAACCTGGCTCTCAGAAATGTCTGAAGGCATCAAGGATAAGGAAGAATTGAAAGAAGAAGAGGAAGATGGAGATGATGCAATAAATGCAGAGGACCTAGACAGGATTTCTGTGAATCCGCCCGTACGCAGGGAGTCCAAGAAGACAAGAACACAACGGAATAAAGAGAAAAAGAAAAAGATGCAGGTTTGTTGGGGGATTTGAAGATGGACATTGTTTGGAGTTTTTTTATTTTCTTATTTTTTGGTTATTCTATTGGTCAGATTATTCATGTAAACTATATGTTACAGGGAAAAGGTTTATACTGTACGTGTAAAGAATAATGGGCATACTTGAAGGTGTTGTGACTTTATCTACTGTTGGATCTAAAAATTTCATTTTTTTCCTCAGGAAAAATTAAAAGCCCAAGGAAAGATGGATAAAACCAAGGCAAATGAGATTTTCAGGTAATGATTATCATTGGCATTGTGAACAGTCAATGCAGTGTTTTTGTATTTCAATGAAATATGAAAACTTCTTTGGAAATGGTTTTATTTTTTTGGTCAATATGTAGCAACATGTAACTGTAGACTTTCCTTCTACTTTTCCAAATTTCATTGTAATGTTCTCCAGGTTGAAGTCAATGAAAGCAGAACTAGATGAAAGAGAGGCTGATCTCCAGAGGAAGGCCCAGGAGAGGAGGCAGAAATGGCAGTCTCAGGGTCTACAGACTCGCAAACTCGGCAGACTCAAGTATCCTTGAATACTCTGACAGCATGTCTTCTGTTTTTAGATGACAGCAAATTTTCCCTCTAGCTAAAACAATATTTTCTATTATGGCAAAAGCAAAAGTATTGTAGCTTAAAGTAATTCTATTTATAGATAAGAGCAAGCTTTTGTTTGTCCTTAAAAGCAAATCTTCTACATGTACTTGCATCTTTGCTAGCTAAGTGTCCAAATCGTATCCCTTCACAGTGGAAACAAATCAGACACTTGGCCAACAATGATTTCTAGCTGTAGCTAAAAGCAAGTATTTTATTTTATTTTGCATAACATATTCACTTTGGTAGCAGGATACATCATCTGTTCTGCAATGTATTTATTTGACCTTCATATTTGCACACTTACAGTTAAATAAACACTTTCTGTGGAATCATTAGGTTTTGTGGTGGCTCAAATTTCGTGGAATTTATGGGGAACTCTCATACACGAATAAATATCCTCCACGAATTAATAAATTAGGGTTATAAAGTAATATTTCTTTTTGTGGGTGTAAGATAATACACGAAATTCTGTCCCCACAAACCTCAAAAAAGTTCAGCAATCCACGAAAATTCGCCCACAAAATTTGATGATTCCACAGTATTCCATATTCTTTTGTATGGTAAAGAACACACATTCTGAACTCTGTACATGTACAGTCTGTGCATCTGGCTTATTATTGTAAACCCTGCATGACAACTGTTGATCCTATTTTGTGATGTTGTAATTTTTATTGTGAGAGACATGGGATAATCCTTAACACCATGTAGATTTGAGGAGCCTTTACTGGAGATCAAGTTAAGTGGTGAATTAGAGGGATCACTAAGGAAACTTAAGGTAAACAAATACTTACTGGTACTAAAATTGTTATACAACTGTGATTCTTTTAATACATATATGTATATATACTTCAGCATCATAATTTTCTGTTTTGTTTATATGACTCATACCATATTTCAGCCTGAAGGAAATTTATTTGTTGACCGAATGAAGAGCTTTGAAAAGAGAAACATTATGGAACCCAGACAAGAGGCCAAGTAAGCTGACATTCATTTACTTCTGTCATTGAAATGTTCAGAATGTTGGTAGGATAGAAAAGTATTATAATATGAACAGTTTTTTCAGATTACATGTATGTAAATATACATATACCAGATGTAATATGCATGTTATCCACAAGAGTCATTCAATGTTATACACTATTTAATTTATTCTCGTTAATCTTAACCATTATGGACAATATTTGTTTTTTTGCAGGAAATACAGAAAATACAAGAGAAAAACAGTCATTAAGAGAAGTCACAAAGTGTAGGTACAAATACTTTGGAATGTTTTTTGTATGTTTTTAACAATGAAATCCAGATGCTTTGAAATAAACTTACAAGAATATTTTTTACCTGCTGTAATATATTAATGTAGAGAGGAATTGGTAACTATTAGCAATAAGATCTCTGTCTTTTTTTTCAGATGATGGAAGGTGCTGTTCTGTTGTATTCATTTGTTGATTAATTAAATCTTTTTTTAATTCAAACAATCTGTATTGTTCTTTTTACAAATATACCTGTATGTGATTGAGAAATCTGTTAATACAAAGAAGCATTGTTATATGCTGCTTCTAACAAAGAGTTGTTTGGTAAAATGCATTCTAACTGCAATCAAAGTAATCAAATATTTCATTCAGACATAATTATTCAATCAAGAAGTGTACGGAACTATATATAGGAAAAAATTGCTTTTAACAACCGATGTATGGTTTTATAACATTAATATATTCAATAACCATCAAAGACAGCAAAAAATTACAACTTCTAAATGTAATGCTGTCATTAAGAGCTTGAAGTCAAAGATCAATACTTTCAATCGATTTTTGTTTGGTTTATTCTATGTACTGTAACATAAGTATATTAACAAAATAAAAAAACATACAGAAAGTAATTCATTACAAAATACAAAACTCGACCAGACCTAGTATTAAGTAAAATTATATAGGTATACAAAACACCAACAATAAGGTAGAAATATTAAGATCTATAGGCTTCATTACACAGGAATAGTTCACGCAACAGCATCAAGGTTAAGCATTCAACATGCACACTTTTATCAGTTATGTACGAAACAAGTCCAATCCAATTCTTACCGGTAACATAACAAACAACTTTCTTGTACATAATAGATCTATACTAAGATAGAAAATGTACCGGTATGTTTAGTTGTAAAAAATGAGCTCAAATTTTGCAAACCATTTGATGCTGGGGAAGGCATGCATGTTAGAATAGAAACAGTACTGTTAGAAAATATCCTCGTGTTATTTTGTGATTTTAGAAGTATTGCACTTGTACCTCAATTTCCTATAATGCTGATTTGATCATTGAGCTTAGAATGTACATGAATATCTGAGAAAATGTTGCATGGGTGATGGAACTTGTTGGAAATCTCCAAGCCTAAAGCTCTTTATGTCATGCCCTGTTACAGCGAATTACAGAATACCGGTAGAGTTTTCAATAGCTTGTTGGATTGCTCAATAGGGTATTCAATTTGGTCAGCAAGGTATCACATCAGGTTTAAATCTAGGTCCTGTGGTTACTCTAGTGTAGATTGTTATTTTGCACTCAACCCATTCATTTTACACAAAGAAAACCTCTAGAACACTCCCTCCTATTGTTAGCTATTCTATTCATAGAAAAGAATGTTCACCTGGACAGCACTGGACTCTATAGAGCACCAATTCTGCTTGCATGGAGTAATTTGAATTTTGTTTTTCAAAAAATGTAATTCAAAAGGCAGTTCTGAAGAAACAAACAAAAGAGAAAAGCATAACTTAAAAAAGGAGGTATTTTTCACTGCAAAAAATCATTAAACATTTTGGTTCCCTGATTCCTGGTGCATCTTACAGCACTAATAGTTTTTTTTGTGCTGACTGCTTAATTAGTTCAGACTTTTATAGCAGTAATGTAGGATAACAGAGAGAAACAAAAAGGCCCAAAATGTGCAAATGTAAACCAGATTAACTCACTCTATTGCTGTCATACCTGAGTAATCACATGACCTAGATTTAAACCTAACGTGATACCTTGCTGACCAAATTGAATACTCTATTGATCAATCTAGCAAGCTATTGAAAACTCTACTGGTATTCTGTAATTCACTGTAATGCAGGTTATAATAGTATTATTATGTAGCCTAACAATCTAAACACACTGTAAAGCACCAGTACAGCACAGGAAGATCTGTGTACTGTTAAAATTTGGAAGTCATATTTATAACTACAGTTATAAAAATTATTCACAGCTATAATTTTACTTTATATCTACCATATCCTAACTCAAATCTTAGAGATTATTATTAGCTATTTTATATTTTTTCATTGCCTATGGCACCATGAACAAATGGCTGTTGATGATGTAGAAGGCACAGCAATTAAAAAATTTAAGATTTGCGGATAAAAATATAATTATGGGGCATTTGTTTAATATCATGTAGCAAAATGCTGCACTGATAGATGGTACATGTATAGTTTACAAGGCTATAGAGTTGTACATTTTTATAGGGAAAGATTTCTATGATTTACATCATCCTAAGAACTGATGAATGTTGGTTCTTAAAATGTTCAATTGGGAGCACTGGGGGGATGGTTAAAATCAAGCAGCAAGCAGAAAAATAGATAAATTTCGGTAAACATTAATGTGTCACAAATTGTACCCATTTATACAAACTGGCTTGGAGGTCATATATAAGATCAGTATAAATGTACTAGTACAATGTATGTTTAATGGCAACACAACAGTTTAAAGAAATCAATTGAACGTGCACATAAACCATGAAAAAAGGAAAATTAATATCAACACAGTAATTAAGCTATAGAAAGAATAATAAATACTTGTTATCATAAAAAATATGAAATATATGACACATTAAAGATATACTACTGTATGTATATTATATGATGTCTTCAGTTCATTCAGTAGAAATACAACATTGTAAATAAACTCTGGCTGTCGTAACAAACATAAAATTGACCACTCTACAACATCTATCACAATTCAAGTTAATTAAACATCACCCAATCATACATGTATTAATTACATGTAAGGTATAGGAAAAACATGTACTTGGAGGTTTAGTTTAATACTTTTAAACTGATGTAGGGACACAAGGGGCTTAATTTAGTGTGAGAGTTGATCATATATAAATTCAACCATTTCAGAGAATTTCAAAAATTTCAATACTATGTTCATGTCTAATATAATTTTGAGGGTTTGAAGCAAAGATCCTGACCAAAAGTATAATGTATAATTTATATGATATTGTTGAATATTTTTTTTAAGGGGTATATCGGGGGGCAGAATACAAATTATTGAATATTAAGAATAATATTGCACATTGTGTACAAAACTTATACATGTATTTACAAAACACATATTTACAGCACTATGTAATAAATATGTATGTATAAGTTATGGTTACATGTATTTATATTGAGCGACCTGTTGAATATAACTCATGCAAATTGAATAAATGTTGGTAATTTACATCAAATATATATATACATGTATATTTGTATATACATGTACAGGTATGATATATGTATATGTACAGTAAATGTATGTGTTGTATGTGTATGAATGTTAAAAGGATATCAACCCTTGAATGAGTGTGTCAGTATTAAATGCACATACATGTAATGTCAACATGCAAGACTATAGTATAGAAATTGGAATGATGAATATTCATTTAGAGAATAATCAACTCTTGATCTTAAAAACTGAGGTATAATTTCTCACCATCTCCCAACAAAGAAAGTATAAGTTGAACTCAACTATACAATGCTTTACAAGCATTTGTCACAACATCAAAAGCCAAAAGAAACAGTTCCGCTATTACAAGTTTGACTTGCATTCTACAAAGGGACTATTTCTAATAATTACTCTAGAGCAAGTTCAAAAGAATTGCACAGTATGTCACTTTTTTTCAAGCTCACAGCACTTTCGGATTCTGTGGAAATGGAATTACATGGTAGTTATTACAGTAACATGTAAAACCAAAATGAAGGGAATTGATAATTGATTAATAATACAATCAATGTCCACAGAGATCCAGTGTGGTTACTAGTCCACATTCTGGCTTTTCCTGTATGAAGTGAGAAGTCTCGGAATAAAGAATGAATCACAGTTTTCCGCCTCGTTCTCTGCCGTTCCCGACACTAACACCGCCCCTTTTCCTGTTTCGCCTCATTTTCATGAGATCTTCCCCGAACACATCTCCAGTCCTCAAGGCAGAAATGAGTTCATCAAATTCACCTGTAAAATACAAACAATGATTACATTAATGTAATGTCAACATGCAGCAGTGAGAAAAAGTAAATTAATTAAATTAATTAATTAAATCAATTTACAACTTCTACAAAAAATATGAATGGCATGCTTTTAAGCTTAAATACTTGGAAGCAGAGACATACAGGTACACTGTATTATTGTAATACTGTCGTTTCATCACTATTTTTAGGCATTTTCATGGACTTTATAAAACCAACAGTTTCAAAAGTATACACACATTTTCAGACAAAAGCTTTATCGATTCAAATTGTTGTCATGAATTTTATTTTGTTGAAATAACAGATATTTGATTTTGTGAAACTGTTCAACAACAACAAAACCCACAAAAAATGGCACTCCATAAATAATAATGAAACAAAAGAATTCGTCAAATTTAAGACCAATCAATTGACTTCTTAATCATCACCTTGACAACAAGCCTGCAGACATATCGTACATGTTGTTAGATTGAATGCCATTCAATTAAAAAATATATGGGTATTATGTTAATACTTTTGGAATTGAACACAATTAGTCATTTCTGCTGTTAGTCAATAAAAGCTCATCAAATTACTTTATAATTCTCATGAGTAAAGTGTTTAGTTTAATCATTACCGTAAATTTACCAAATGCGGTTATTTTTCATTCTACTCTCCATAGCTTATACATGTATATACAATGTATATATATTTTCTTTGCTTGCAATTCTGAAGCAAAAGTCCCTCCAAGAAGAGGTAAGAAAATATAAAAAAAAAATGTTTTGATCATCACCAATGTAATGAACTCCTATACTGGACTTGGATACCAGCCAGTCTACTAATACCTTAAAAATACAACAATTTTAGAGGGACAACAACCATTCTTACAAAAATTGATCGTAAAGATTTTAGGAAAACAATATGATAATTTACTACAGTACGTGCACCAGTACCTTTGTTGGATCGGTCCTTGATGTCGCCTTTAGTGGCAGGACTAGCACTTCTTCTACTCCGTAACTTTTCACGCTCTCTCTTTAGCTATAAAGATAAAATATCATCATGATTCATGTATATGTACTTCATACAGTTCAGTGCACAGAATTCTCCAAATTTAGCAAGATCTGTGAAACACTTAGTCCCAGACAATGACAGTCTCATGGAAGCAAATTTGACCATTGACTCCTATCAGTGACCAGTAAGACTGTTTAATTACATCAATTTACTTCTGACTTTGACCTTGTATTTGATTTTTATTGGGCAATATCTGGGCTTGTCCAAACAACAGTTATGTTTGTGTCCAGATGAGAGAGCAATTTTGTAAAATACTGTAGAACATGCATGCTTCTTACCGATTCTTCCAGAGCTTGTCGCTTCTCTTCTTCCTCCTTCTGCCTCTTGATTCTTTCATTCTCAGCTTTAGCATCAGCCATGGCAGTCAGGAAGGAGTCAATGATTCCAAAGAAGTCCTCTGGCTTGTTTTGTGAGGGGTCCTCTCCAAAGAACTCGCACACGGAATCAAACTTTTGGAGGATAAAGGAGGAGCAAAGATTTTAAGTTCAACAAATAAAAGGCAAACAGTAGTATGTCAATCACACTGAAACAGGCAACTTACAAATCCTTAGTGTTTCAATTACTGTTACATGTATAATGAATTATAAGGTATACATGATTATTACATTTTTCTTCATGATCCATCCATGAATAATTGAGATTCTGATATGCATATGTACATGTAGTTGGCTTAACATGAAAACACCCTGTTACCTTTTTCTTGATTTCTCCCTTGGCCTCCTCAATCTCTGAGAAATTGTAGGATGCAAGGTTGTGAAAGTTTGTCATCACAGACACAAACTTCCTGCTGTCTGTCTCCCCAGTGTTCTCAAAGAACTTCAGCTCCTGAAAAAACCACATCCAAATCATACTATATAAATCATATTAGCGAAGTGCAATAGCAATCAATATGTTAACAGTTTAAGATACTGTAAACCAACTTTTGTGTGTGATGACTTTTACGAAATTTGCCAGATACAAACTGCTTCGCGATGACTATTTTCATGATTGAGAAATATTGATAATACCAAGTTTCTCACAAACCTCGCTAATATTTCTTGCACGCAAATTAAAGTTAGTTTACAGTGAGTAGCTCATCAAAAGGTTTAATAACCCAGTACTAAAATTGGCCATTACCTTTCCAATGCTTTCTAGTCCTGCTTTGATGTCTGCTATATCTTTGTCCAACTCAGACATACTGAAATAACACAGATTTATCTATCATATTTGACATTCAAAATATTAGTGCTTTTTGTACTTACCGTAATTGATTTCAACACCGACCGTTAGTTCTCACCTGACTTTTGCTGCCACTCTGACATTGGACAATTCCCCATCTACTTTTTGAACACTTCGAAACTGTACATGAAGAAAATAAGATAAAAATGTAAAAGAATGTATCAACTTTCTGGCAATAATGAATGAATATACGGGTAATAATTCTGTATTAGGGCTTATTTTCACCCCTTTTTTTAATTCATTTATTTTAATAATTCATCCATGAACTAGAGCTCTGACCTTTTTCTCTATGAGGTCCACTAAGTAATGAAGAAGAGTCACATGTTTGCTGGTGCTGGATTTTGTGTCGATAAGGTTGGCCAGGCTACTAATCCTAAAGCCCGAGGCATTTCCTCTCTGACCACGATTCATGAAATTTCCCAGAGCCAGGATTATTTCCAAAATCTGGCGCAAATTCCGGCTCTTCATTAGTTCGCTGGATGCTCCTTTTATTGCTATATTTTAGATTTAAAAAAATTAAAGAGGCTTATTAAAAAAAATTGTGACTACATTAGCCATTAAAAAAAACCAAACAGTTGGTACTTAGTTTTAAGAAATTTTATATATGTACATTACAGTAAATCATTATATCTGAATAATACAACTTTTGTAGATATCAAAATTAAAATTTTTTACCTTCAACTTTGGGTCTAATGTCGGACATTTTTTCTGGAAATTTCTTTTTGAAACATAAAGCACTAAGTCGACCTTCATAGTGGTTTATCCTTCAACAGATTGAAACAAAGCCATGCTTAGAAACCAAGTTCAAGTGATGTAAGAAATAAATACACTAGACAGTTTGTTCAGGGTCACTAAGCACAAGTATTGTGATACCTGCTGGCCTCATAAAGGAACCGGTCAGCTCTGGCCATGCTGTCTATCTCCTTACTGTATTCCATCAACATCTGAGTCTCCTCTGATGTTGGTACAAATTTCAAAAGCTGCAATAATAAATAGGAATTATTTCATTTAAATAATTTAAAAACTATCTACTACAATTCTTTTAGCATACATAAACATGTTATACACCATTTCAGAGAGGCAAGGTTCAACAGAAATTCTTTACCTAAATCATGCAAAAAAAATCCTAATCATCTATTACCTGTTCCAACATGTCCTTTGGAAGATCTTCCTTGCTGTCCATGGTCAGAATGGCCGTTATGACCTCCTGGTTGGTCATCTTGAGCTTGGACAACAGGATGGTACAGTTCTGGGCCCTGCGCCCGTCGATGACCGACAGCTCTTTGTTGGCCTTGGACTTGGTGGAGCCCTCAGTGTCCTCCCCGTCATTGTTCTGCTGTTTCTGGTAGGCTGAGAAAGTGTGCTCAAAGTCTTCCAGGTCTAACTGCTTGTACAACTGTCAACAAAACAAAATCTTTTAAAAGATAGCATACATGTAGGTCATAACAGATACCATTCAAATTGATGAGAAAACATATCATATATATACTGTGCTAAAAATAGTAGTGCTTACTTTGGAAGGATCTAGCCTTGACCAAACAGTTCCAGAAAGTTTTGTCTGAAAAAAAATATCAAGAATGCATAAAAAATATTACAGTGTACCAGTGTTATCAGAAACTTCAGATTCAGATTAGGCCTAATACATTGAAGTTAAAAGATCCAATAACAAATGGGGAACTGCAGTCTATCCAAGAACTTACCTCTGAAAGCTTGGACCAGTTGAGGGATTTCATGGGATGTTTAGGACGAGGTATATTGGAGAATTTCTGTGAACTGCCACCACCTATTGAAGGGGGTGGAGGGGCACCTGAAAATAAACAATTACATGTATTAATTAATAACAGTTATCTTTACTTGTAGATATATATACATGTACATGCATATCAAACATACAAGGTCATAAATATATCAAATTTGTACCAAATCGCATTGCCTTTTCAAATGATTAACCAAGGGTTGCATCTTTAAAGAGAATTGCTTTATTAATATCCTACCACCCTAAAGATGTGACAGGATAGAAAAAAAAATGTACTCTCTTAAGCATCAGTATGGTAATGTGGGATTACAGCTTACCTGGGGCAGGTGGTGGTGGTGGTGGGGGTGGTACCCCCATGGGAGGGGGTGGGGGAGGTACACTCGGTTTGATCACATGAGAGCTGACATTGTTCAGCTCTATCAGGGCAGGAGTGGACAGGCCGACCTTGGCATCATCAGGAAGGCTACCTGTCTGGACTAGATGACTCAATTTCTGTCTCTCTCCTCGCTCGCTGGAAAGCTACAGTTACAGGGATAACACTATCGTAAAACTTATGGTTGCAAGAGTCTCAAAAGTATACTGGTACTCAAAAATTACTGAATGCTTCATAATATAACTACAGATAATCTGCCAAATACATTAATTTACCAGAGCAAGTAACAATTTAATGAAGATAAGTTTTCTTTATCAATCAACCTACCTGGGAAGACAGGTTTTCAATATGAACACTGAGTTCATTGATTTTCTGTTTGAGTTCGTTCTGAGCTGCCATCTCTTGGTCTAGTTTAGCCTTCATCCTGGTCACTGTCTCTGCTAGCTCATCCTGACAAATGAACATACAATATCATTATGTTGGAGAAGTTTGGTAAACCTTGGATTCACATTGAGATTGGAACACAAACTACCTATGATGAATAAACTGGTCCTCACCTTTTCCTGTTCCTTCATCTCACAGTCGCGCTCTTTCTTGGCCACCTTGCTCTGTAAGTCTTCCTGGCCCTTCTCCATCTCTCTCAGCTTCTGCTGTAAACTCTTCACATCTTCTCCACTACTCATTCTATAAAACAGACATGGTTGTTTTTTTTAAAGTCTCAAATCCTTGTAATGTGTGTCTTAACCAAACAATAAATGGATTCCTAATAATCACCCCACCACTGCCGTTTTATATCAAATCACACCAATACTAGAAAATTAACACCAAATTTCTATTGTAATATCTAACAGTTCACAAATGTCAGAAAAATAATATAGTGATTTTAAAATCTGCAAGGGTCGCTTCTCTTGATTTTATATGGATATTAATTCCTCACGTTTGATTTTAAAAGAATTTACAGTATAGAAAAAAAGACCATATTTGAGTTTAATTACTAACTGTCGTATCATTTGCTTGACGTTCATTTCAACAGGAACACAGTCCGGGTCCTGGCCATTCTTTTGTTGTAGCGCCACCTGCTGGATTAGTCGGTCAGCCAAATTCCACATCCCAGAAATATTGCTATCATTCCCAACTAGGGAGAAATAATTCATACATCATATTCCATACTATGAAAACTACTTCAACCAACATCATGCACACTACTCATAGCTCATACCACCCTCCCTTCTCCCAAAGTGAACATACCGGTAATATTCTTCATTTTGATATTAAAGTAGTTGAGCATATTATCACTTTGATAATCATTATTAACTTACAAGGGAAAAGGAGCAGGTGCTGTAGGATGGACATCAGATGCTGGTAACTACTTGTCATGGTCAGCTTCTTCCTCAGGAGGTCAAACATTGAATATGCACTCTTTGTATCAACATGGACCTAAAATAAATGAAGACATCTTTATATCAATAATATCTTATAAAGGTAGGCAGAAAATTTGGGTCGTGAATAATGTTTTAAAATTAATGAAAACATAGATATTGGCACCATCTTTTACTGTCAGATGATAAATTTATTTAGTATTTCATTTATTTGTGATTTGTGATAATAACATGTATTACAGTCACATTTCATGCTGCTTGATGCATTATACCTTTTTTAAAAGTTCAAAGCTTTTAAAATTTCATAAAACATACAACAGATTTCTTACATTTTCAAACTTCTTTGAAAGTTCTCTCTCATCTTCATTCCTTTTCATCTCAAAGAAGTCCAAATGTCTAAAAAAAAAATAAATATATATAAGTAAGTCAAAATGAGATACTTAAACAAATGTAAGGCAATTTAGTCCATCAAAATACAATTAAGGTTCGGTATAAATATTTACCTGTCAAGGGTAGCATTTTCATGCTGCTTTCTCAGTTTATCAATGACAGGTTGGATACCCAGCATGAGAAACTCATAGCGAAGGTGTAACCGAAACTCTAAATGTTCCTGCAAAAATAACATTGTATACAGTAAATCAAACAACCAAATATCTATTTCTTAAACTTTATCTCTCCTACCAAAATTACACCCCAACAATTGTAACTAACATCTGTCATGTGACAGGTAAAAAGAACTCACCTTTCCTGGTCCATATTTGAGAGCAGCATTGATGAACAACATGATGGCTGTTTTGAGATGGACCTCCTCCTTGTAGATCCCAGTACTTCTGTCAAGGTCATTGATCAAGCTCTGTCAATCATACCAATAAAAATATGTGCTCATTTCCATAATACATTCTTTGAACAAATCAAACATTTTTCTATCAAATAACAAATTTTTATCGGAAACCACAGAGCATTTTTCTTTCATTTGTATTTCTGGGTAAGATTTTCTCTCATAAGGGGTTGAAGGAGTGGGGGGGGGGGGGGGTTGTGCAAGACATTCTCACCTGAAATCTGGTCCTCTCCGCAGCAAACTTCTGGTAGTGAAGCATGGACTCCAACACCTTCCTGTGGCCCCCGGGAACCAGGCAAATGGCTCCCAGAATTTCCAGGACTGTTATCTTTGTCCGGATATTTTCGGTGGCAAGACTTTGAGCAATTATGTTGATGCAGTTTGGATGAGCAAGTACATGAGCTCTGCCTTGCTGTTTTGAACAAAAAATATATGGTTATGTTTTATTTTAGAATATAAAACTACCTCTGTTGAAGAAATCACTGATATTGATATGTTCTCATAAATTAGGAGTTTATCTTAATCAGGAAAATAATTTGTAGGTAACATTTTTTTTGTTGATGCTCATTAACATACGGCATGCACTGAAATTAGAATTATGTTCACATAAATTCTTATAAGCGAACATTGTGAAATATCTGACACCAGAATGTTTTCCACTTTTACAGTACAGAATCTCACCGAGTTGTTCATGAGGGCCTTGAGACAGCCGATGACGGAGGTGTGGATGGGACTCTGACAGGTCTTGTAGTCCATGTTCTCCAGAAACTTCAGCAGGCTCTGCAGCCCCTCTTGTTCAATGAACCGTGTCACAAAGCTATCCAATACAAAAGAGGACAAATTAATAAAGAGGTATTATACACAGTTTTGAGAGTTTTCAATCTTCTTGGTGGAACAAAAGATAAGTTTATCTAGTAACCTACAAAAACATATTTTTAAGGAATCAATTAAAATAATTATGAACTAACCTCATTGGCTGTGTTCTAAGAGCAGTCTTTAAGTTGTCCACCATCTTTGTCCTCAGTTCTTCCTCCTCATTATTGTAACTGACAAATACCTGAAAAGATACCAGGGTATTATAGTCCTTTAAATGATAAATGTACCATTTTCATCGAAAAGTCTCAGTTTCAAGAGTTATTCCCCTTAAAATATGTTTAAAAAATAATGTTTGGTTCTGTAAGCATATAATTACATCATCAGTGTATTAGATTTATGATTTATTGATATGTATCTTATCATGAATATGTGATTACATACATGTCTAAAAAAAAAATAAAAGTAAAATCTTACAGAAGATAGATTATTCAGTTTCTCAATATAGTAGTCAGGCCAGTGCTCTCCCCTGTCCTACAAGTAAATAATCATGAAAATAATGACATTACTAGTATTCCAATTTATCATCCATCTGAAATTCAAATTGGAGAACAATGTTAGTTAATTGTGTTCTGTTTAAATTAAATGCATCTTCATTGAAGTTTCACTCTCAGGTCTGTACCTGGATTTTGCTGCAGTATATCTGCCATTTTTTCTCAGGTGGAAGACTAAACAGGGCATCCCTGTGTGGTTTGTCAACATCCAGTTCCTCCTGAAAATGTGCAAGAGGAAAAAACTACATGTATAGTATATTGTCATGTACACACACACTCTCTCTCTCTCTCTCTCTCTCTCTCTGGCTTTACTGCAAGTATAATGTGTAAAATTTTTACATGTAAAATCAATATTTGTCCAATTGCTTGCTGTGCTAGTTTTCTGCTGATCTTTTACAGGACTGTTTTAATGATGCATGTAAGAAATCAATAGTATCTTCAAGAGTTGGTTGGATTCTTTCTTTAACCAAGATTCAGTACTTTCATGGAAATTCAATTACCACAATTTCTGCAAACTTTTCATCAATCTCCTTTTCATCCGTGGGCATAGGAACCTCGACTTCCATGGCCTTGAGAGGCGTCTCCCCATTGATACCATAGGTTATTTCTGGCGGCCTCCCTCCAAAACACCAACATACACTCTTCGGTGCAGGCATTGTGGCTAGCACTGGCTAATACAGCATGGAACCAACTACAATCAATACAAAAGAAGGCCCCATTTAGCAGAGCTCGTAATGACAAAACATAAAAGTCGGCATATTGTACAATGTTTTGTCTGTGTTCTGACAGTTAGGCAAAGATGGCTAAAACAATAAAGATTGAGCCATTGATTTCATAGACAGATGTAGTGGACAGGCTCCAGACTTCTGTTTTCTATCTACTACATGGTGCATATGTACATCTGCATGTTGTATGCATGCAGCAACTTACATTACACCCCTGCCCCCCACCACCCACAAAAAAATTCCAAATACAGGTACCACATAAAATAATCATATGATCAAATGATTATATATATATATATATATATATATATATAAAAGAAGAATCAGAGCTTATTTTAAATTTTGAATTGTTACTTATAAAATCATTTAAAGGTGATGGACTTATAAATGAAATATAATGCTTTACATGTGGTTTTATAAAAAAGCTTTTCAACTTTATAGAAAATTTCAATTTATTTTTCACTAGCTTTAACTGGGCAACAGAACAACACATTGCCTGCTTGCTTCGTTACTCAAGTTCCCTGTATCATTTATCACACTATACACCAGGACAGAAACATTTCAGTTCCTCTATACCCTTCATTCAGTCACCGAATCTCAATGAATCAGCCCCACAAAAGTTGAACACACCCCTCTGTTCTCACTGTTCTCAGCTAGACAACAAGACAGGGTATATATTCTTGAAATTCCTTCATTCACAATCACAACATTGTCCATTTGACACAGAACATTCCCCACTATACCATCATGTATTTTTTTCTCTTCAGCCAAGAATCCAGAACATGAGCAGTTTACTGTGTTTACAATGTCCATAAATTTCACACTAGATTAACTTTAATCACAACTTTAAAAAAAAATAAACTTTCGCCTGTTATGCATGGACAGTTTCTCATAATAATAGGATTAGGATCGGGTGGAAATTCTTTTATAAAGGAGTGTCTGTTTACATTGAAGCGTAAGTTTTTTTTCTGCGGTGTATCATATTCCTATATACTAGCTGACACAGATATTTTACACAGATTTACATTTTTTACATGCCTTTAGAACTCATGCAGACACAAATTAGGCCACAAAGTTATACAAGCATCATGCATTTATGATGCATTATAAAAATTAAATCCCCCTCTTTAAGAAAAAAAAAGTTTTTTTTTTTTTTTTTTTTTTAATTTAGTTTTATAGTGTTCTATAATTTTGATAAATCTCTTATCATCAAGTCATACTTAATAATATACAGTCAGATGTACACAGATTTTGGTTAATGTTACTGAAAAATGTTTTCATGCATACAAGCAATATATGCAAAGTCCATTTCTAAAGGAAAAAGATTGAATGTATTTAAGATAAAACCTAACACAAGGTGCTCTCACTGATACCAAGGTTTAATGTTGGAGTCAGCAATCCCTCAACTTACACTGTAGTTTGACCACAAACCCAACACTTCATCATTTAAGGAGATTAGGAAGTAACAATTACTGGCACAATTTAATAGGCATAATGTATATATATAAAAAGTTATAATGAAAATAAAAAACATAATTTTACATGTATTCTCCAGTAGTATCAACTTAAATACTCTACCATCTTCAAAGACTCCATAATCATAAAGATAAACACCATATGTAAACTTGTTAGTATATTTATAACCAGTAAGAATAAACTTCCTGAATCTTGTGAATCAGCTGAGAGCATCTATTTAAGTTCTTAATAAAACAGTATGGGCTCTTGTAACACCAGTTACTTATCTTATTCATATCATCACTCGTTTCAACAGAGCGTGATAGCATCTACAAAGGTTATCAACCAAAACTCTGATAAAATTAGATAAATTGATAAATAAAACTTACTTATGTAGAGTCCACCTGCAGGAATCAAGATCTTAAGATCTTTTGTTTATCAGTGGTCAGAAATAAGAAAAAAAAAAAAAATATCCGCTCGTTATGAAAACCACCTGAGAACAATTGGTCATTATTTTATGATCCCGATTTTTTTATGAGTGCAGGAGTTTTCTATAAAGCTCGTCATACCATCCATCACATGTTAATCAAATCTATACACCATTCATACAGTTATGATGCCCCTCAAGTGATTGAGAGTAAGCCTGCAAGAAATTTACAACATCCAAATGCACTTTTATATTAGCTTCACGTGTTCGTTAGTTAATAAATCCTTCAGGCATAAAACAATAAGAAGAAACATATAATAACAATATTCGCCCATATGTACAAAAAATGAATTTTCTGGCCACTAATACGAAAAATTCAATTCAATCAGCAGTTTTTTCCAAAATGAGCAAGAATCTTGTGAAACGTACATCAAATTGACAATTTCCTGTGTATTTCTACGGTTGCCTGATCAGTTGAGTAATTTTTCACCCACCAGAGATACACCTATATCTACATGTTCAGAGGGCCACTGACTCGGGGAATCAGCTGTTTTTCTGCTTTGCTTGTCACTGTGCCCTTGGTCTCCATCTGATAAACCCCTTTACGTATATACATTGCTGTTAAAAAAAGATTTCCTCTAACTTGAATACCCCTTTATCTCAGTTAGAAATATATATAAAAACAACGCAAACTCGGGATTGGAGATATAAAAAAAAAGTTAAGGGTCTGCAGTAAAGAACTGACACAAATTTACAGTAACATCCTGGGTTTAAAGAGGTTGATACTTAACTGCTGCTAAAATTAATTAGCCCACAGACATCTACAATACCATGGCTTTCAACAAAATTTAATTATTTTAAACTTGAGAAGGATCAAATTATTATTTCCTCCTTCCCCTCACAGGCAAAGCACTGTAGGGCTACTCTTTTCATGTGTGTCACGTCGTAATGTTCACTGGCAGAAAAAAAACGTAAGATGATATTTTTTCAAGAGGCAAAGTACTTTGTATTCACAGTTATTTTTTCTCAACGTGATTAAAGTGACTGCCTGGATGCATCATCCACAAATTATTACATCAGTTACTTAATATGACAACAGCTGCATTCAGTAGATATGCCTCAGGTTGTACATAAGCCCTGCTATAAACATTAATTTCAAGAAATCTGAGATCTTAAAAAGTTAACGAATTACTTCTTCAGTGCAATAAATACCCCATTGACCTGTGTTGTGGTAAAGCTTTATTTCTTTAAAGCAGGAGGATAAGTTTCCAACAAGAAAAATTACTTCTCCCACCAAAGAAGATTAAATTAATGTAAACCCACACTGCATTTGTCACACATTTTTCATGGTATTAAAATGAAAGTTTGATCAAAAATAAACATTCATATTGAAATAGCTTACTTGGAATACAAGGAAAAAAATGAAAAATTGCATGTGCATTTTACCTCAGTCCTGGCAACTGTAAATCTTAGGACTTTCTTCCTTGTAACTTTAAGCTTTCCTTAAGTGCATGATTATACCGGTACATAGTATTTTAAATTTTTACTTTTATTAAAAATTTTCAAAGCCCTGTTGAACCATTTAGCTCAGTAGCATTTTTATGGTGACAGGATAAACTAGAGCTAGTTTATGGTAGGTAAAAAGGACAAAACTTAAGAGAAGATAAACACGAGAATAATCTTGTCTGGACAAACAATTACAAGACATCTGGCTGTCAATCAAAAAGCCATCAATGGGTCGGCAAGTGTTACAACACACTGTCCACCACGAGCAACACCACCGCCCCCCAAAAAACATGGTGATTTATTACCTACTACACAGTAAAGCCGTGTCAAGTATGCACACAGCCCGGCCACTATATGGCATGAGTAATAGATCTATGTGTAATTTTATCTAGAATTCTAGCAGTAATCTCGCATCATTTTGGCGTGAACTTGAAATTTATAATATTAAATAATAAATCTATACCAAAAATGTTTTTCAATTTAAGATCAATTTGGTGCAAAATATATATGAAATTGATAAAAGTCTGTTATTTATAGAGGAGAAAGTCAGATTACTCGCAAATACAGAACGATAACATGAAATTGTGACTACATGAATCATGATTTATAATTTATATACTGTAATAAACTCTAGCAATATATACTTACATTTCAGTACATGACCATCAATGTTAATTTCCCAAAGATTTCTAGCAACTTTTCAGAACACCAAAAAAGACACATGAAAAATCCAACTCTATAAAAACCACACTAAGTGATAAGGACCCTCCACGCAATATCCTCCCAACCTAGTTCTCTCTACAGCTGATTCAGAGCCGTCAGTTGAGCGCACCTGTAATAGAGGTCAGAGGCCTCTGAATACCTGGTGTAAATATCACACCTGTGATGACCCTTCTCCTAATTGGGCGGCCCCATAAATCAATCATCCAATACACAAACTCTGATGTTCATCCTTAGGTGGAAATATACGACAGGTAACCTCATAATCTGGTGTAAGCTTCACTAATGGCTATAATCAACCCCTACAGATTTTTGTTCTCATTCCTAAGGTACTGTCATTGGGTTGCCTTCATGGTTAACCTAGTTTATTATTTTCATACAGCTCTATCCCATCCCTAACAAAATGTTATGAATGGTATGTCTAGATATATAAAAAATAATTGTAAACATCTTCTTAGAAATTTAGACATATGAGTTGGGTTTTTTTTTGGACCTCCTAGTGCCTGTTCTAAAATTACAAAATTTAAAGTAATTTTACATCAAATATACAAAGCAAAATAGACCATATGCATTCAATAGAAAATGAATTTTATTTTTTAAAAAACCCAAAAAACTGGAGAACAATAATATTTTAACAATCGATAAAAAATTTAGAAAAAAGAACCAGCGTTTTAACTTACCTTCTCTATGAACTTCTAAACAAAACACTAACAAAGCACTCGACAATAACAAGTCACCGAGTCCAGCTTAAGTATGTCAGAAATTAATCACCCAGTAATTAGATCCATCAAAACGGTAAAGACCGATCCATTCCATAATTATGATTTACATTATGTTTGTGAAATTGGGAGTACAGGCCTAGGAAACCCAATACCCTTCACAGCTGAAAAAGAATTTTCGATTTGTGAACACACGCAAAGCTGAGTCAATTGGTCACTGTGCTGGATCCCTGCTCCCGATAAAAAACAAATACAAAAAACAATCCGCACCAGGTAGATGACAGGTGTCAAGCTAAAGGTAGCAAGGAATTAATTACAAAACAGACCACTTCTTCCTCGGACAAACACTGGCTCAGCGAGGGCGAAGCAGCAGGAAATTAAACAATATTAAACAAGTTATTTATCTACCCAGACACATCCTGGGGTATACACACACATAAACTACCTGGCCTAATTCCTCCGAGTCTCCTTTTGAAGTTAATGGGCTTTGATGAGGCAATTGTGTTGCTTTGAACCAGATAGCGATGCATGTGTTTACTTTTTCAGATGGAGTTTTTTTAAAACAAGATCCTAAGCTAAGTGTTTTGGGGGTTGAACATACATGTATTTAAATGTCAAAATGTTTGCATAACCTATCCCTTGGGACATGCCATCTGTATATTTATGTATCTCTTAAATGAAAAATAAAATTTGAACGGAAGAAAAATACCCGCTGGGACTTCATATTCCTATCAATAAAGCAAAGAAAACAAATTGTTAACTTTAGCTACTACATTTGATTTCAATTCTATACATATTAATATCTCTTATTCAACAAGAGAAAAATTTATAAACCTGTCTTGAGTTGGCATTCAGTGTGATCTGTATTGTATTCAAAGGGAAGTCTTTGTTGTAATATTTGAATGCACAGATTTTTTTTTTAACATCCTTAATAATGAAAGATATCACCTAAGAGTTTTGAAAAGTCAGAACATTTATCTTGAAGGTATTCATGCACGGTTTAAATTACTACTTCTGACAAATATATTTACATATATGCCAAGTTTTTTTTTTTTTTCAAATGCAATCATCATGCACATTTTATACATGCATGCAATTTCTCCTTATCATTTCAATGGTAATTGCTTTAATTCCCATATTTCATGCAAACTACACAGTCCATCATATAAAAAAAAGTATGCAATCAATATCTTGGATTTTCTGACTGAGGATTAAGGGAGATGTCCTAAAAGACCTGATGAGCAGAGGCCTGACCATGGAGATAGCACTTTGATTAGCTGCTGACCAAGTCAGATGGAAATCCCTTCAAAGTAGCTGCCTCAAACACCTGATGGTGCAGAGAGTATTGAGAGAGAGAGAGAGAGATTCAAGTAACACATGGGTTTTTTTCTTACATCAGCATGAACCAATATATATACACATCAATGGATATTTAAACAATCCTAGAATGAGAGCCAGTGTTGAGTCCTCCCTGATTGTTAATCAGATCTAGCTGTAACAAGAAAATGGTCTGATGGTTCATTAAAACGCAAGACCTGTTTCCAATTCCCAACCCTTAGATGACAGATGGTTTATTAAGTCCTGCTCAGTATGTTTCAAATTGAATTCAGTTGCAATAGAGCCAGACACCTTAAAACTGGTACAGCACAAAATGGTCTGATATGCAAGTGGATCTAGATTTATGCTCAAGCACTCCCAATTGTATATACATGTACTTAATTCTCCCCCTCGGCTTCACATATACACAATGACATCCCCATTGTGGAAAAGCATCAATTACGATTTAACATGGTAGTTGCAGATGGGGAATTTGTTATGTAATTGGTATTATTTAATTAATAACAAGTCCTACCATGATATACTGGCAGCATCGAAAATGACAAATTCTGCATCTGCATGCAGGAGCATAGGAGGTTCAAAGTTGTAAAGCACTCTAATATACCATATTTTTTAGTTTACTCTCTTGATAACACTCTGTGGGAAGAAATAATATATTATATACCACCAGCATGCCTGTGCAGTACATTATTTTCCTGCAATGAATTATTAATGGCTGATGAACCTTGCATTGACTCCATTGATCACCCTACTGTCTCCATAAAAAAAACCAACATCTGTGATGTTAATGTCTAGTCTGTTATTTCTAGGGGCACTTGGGTTCTTATTTTTAATTCCATCTCCAAAGATGTCAATAAATATTGATTTTTATTCCTTTCTAAAATGTGCTGCCTGGGATAAATCCCACAGATTTTGTTTAATACAAAGAATGCAGAGTCAGTGAAATTCAATATTCCATTAGCTACATAGCCTCTCATGCATTTATTAAAGGGATATAATTTTTTTCTTCCCATTTTTAAAAGCCTTTAATGCAATTTGAAAATCAATCTACTCAAAAGAAAAAATAATATCTGGAAAATAAATTGAACATGTCAAGTATCAATTGAAAATAGACCATACATAAATGTATAAGATTGAAGGACAAACCTGAAAGCTGGATCAAGCAATCTACTGAATTATCATCCAGTAGTCCAGATTATAAGATGGCCAATAATTACAGAGATTATGTCCAGATTAACAATCAGAAGATAGCTCCACAGGTACCCACAGCTAACAAGATCCGAGACCCTGGGCCATGTTGACCTATTACTCCAGATACAGTACCAGTCGGTATCTCCCTTGTATCTGTGTATTTCCTCAATAACCCGGCCCAGTGTAATGGGCCTGAAAGGAACTTTGTGCTTGACCACACTCAGCTTTCACACGCCATGCTGCCTCGGGACAAACATATGATTAAGAGATAAATCAATAAATTTCAACATAAATTATGTTCAAATTAGATGGAAGACTCCGATACCTTGACACATAACACATACAGAGAGTTGGGATTACTAACAGCAGGAATCCATTGATTTCTGTTGACTTCCATTATTCCATGTTGACACAATGGAAGTTCATAACCCAAAATTCTTGTAATATTGGAGAATTGGAAATTTGGCATGTACAATGAAGAGACATATATTACAAGGTATATTTTTATTGAATTTAAATCCCAATGCATTAATTTGATATGACCTGTAGCTAATCCCAAATTGTCAAATAAATTTAAGATTCAAGACTAGAATAAAAATCATTATGCATTTATCAAAAGAAATACAACCAGTTCTGCTTTTATCCTCTTTAACTTGCAGCATCATTTGAATAAAAAATTAATTCATGTTAGTTCCCAGGCCCGTGCTATTGAATTTTCTCTGAATGAAAAATTTGCTGGTGAATAAGCACCTGCACATGTTGCGAATTAATAAAGAATACTTACTCATTTTACCTTTGTGTGACAATTCTGAGCCATTTTTGGTTGTGCTTTGTGATAAATTACTCCGGTTACATTTAAAAAACAATAACATGTGGGTTGCTTCTGCATGAGTTTCCCACCATTTGTCAATATCACAAAATCCACCCAACATAAAGAATCAGAATCAGAGCAGACAATTTGTTTATTTCCGGTAGAGAAATGTAACACGACAAAACGGGAAAGTATAAAGTTTGATTTTCAAATTTTAAATTGTAAACCGATATAAGTATCACAGTAATTTTAAATTTTGATTGTTACTTTTAACATTTATATATAATTTTTAATGAGATATTGAGAAATACTTAAATTATGACTGCTTTTGTGTAACATTAATCATCTAAGCTTAAAAAATAAATAATGAATGATCGACCATTCCATTCTATGATTAAAAATCAAGTTTAAAATATTTCACAATATAATGAGAATATTCTGAGTTACTGTAAAACATCGAGAATCCGGAATGCTACGGATAAGTTTTGTATTTTAGTTTTTGTAGATTCCACTTTTGTTTATAAATGGCGACGATACTTGCTTGTCACATCTCTCAGAGAATTTTCAACCTTTGTCAATCAACACCGAATGATATGTAGACTCTGAAACTTAAACTTAACCATGGTAAAGCAAACCATTAAAATCTTCGCTCGTGTGAAGCCTACGAAATCCAGAGTAGGGGTAAGAGATGATGATTACTGGTTTTATTCATTGGTCACTGATTCAATGAGATAAAAAAATATGATTTGAATCTTTTGTTTCAGCTTTATGACATTGACGATGATGATGAATCGATTCCTCGTTTGACATTAAGTGTGCCAAGGGATTTGAAAGACGGGTTCGTAAACAACAAAAAGGAAAACTACAAATTCAGGTATGACCCCCCCCCCCCAACACACAAAAGTGTCCTGTAATTCTTCATAACAGCTATTTTATGCATTTAGTGCCAGTAAATGTAATGTTCTGTGATTCAAATGTATGACTGTTATCATAAAATCATAAATATTGAGAAAGTAATAAGAGTTGTAAATAAAGTCTAAACCCATTTTTTATATCATTGAATATTTACTCCCATAGAAGGTGCTTTGACCTTCTTGTTCAGGCAATACGATCATGTTATTACTAAGTACTAAAAAGGAAAATTTGTGATGTGTGTTTTAAAGAGAAGAGGATTGGTATGTAGTTGTTCAGAGGGCTGTACATTGTCTGTAATTACCCACAGGAGAGTCATATCAGTTCTCTCAATCGACAGCTGGTGGACTTCAAACCATGGTTTGCACAGATGTGGAATATATAGAATGTGGATATTTATGCCAATATAACCAATATTAGAGCATCTAAGAATATAGGGTTCTTAGGTATATCAAGAAATTATGATTTTGACTATGATTATTCAAGTTTTAATTTCATGCTTTTATTTCACTTTGTAGATTTGAAAAAGTCTTCGATCAGCAAGCCAAACAAGATGATGTTTTTGAACATGTAGCAAAACCTGTGGCTAACAAGTACGTATAAATTCCCTAGCTTTGAAAATTTAGTCAGATCATTCACCCAAAATATTATTTTGTAGCGCATAAAACTTTCTGTGTCTGTCATCATTTGAATGTAATACAATTGAAATGATGACAAAAAGGTGATGTATTTATGGTAACTGGTAAACCGTATATCCAGTAATTTTCGCGAAGATCTATTTTTGCTTTTTTCGCGATCGCTTCTAAATCGCAAATAATTGAATACACAGAAATTATATTCTGTTTTATTTTCTATAAGAAACTGTTTAAATCACAAAAAAATAACTGATGCAAATTAAAAATGTATGATAATCAGATTTTCCCAATTTTCGCAAATTTTGTGACACACGAAAAAACAGATATACAGTATTTCTTTACAATACTGTTTTAACATATATGTACATCCAGCCAGTTCTTGTACGTTAAAGCATAAAAAAAGGAAAATTGGTAGTAATCCTATTTAAGACTAGGGATAATACTACTAGATTGTATAAATAAAAATTTTCTCTTAATCCAGTGGCGTAGCGCCCTTTACGCAAAAACGCAAATGAATACACAACATTTTGCAAAGCATAAGTCTTTTAAGACTTTTATGGACGGAAACTCATCGAATTGCCTCTTAGGCTCCATGGAATAATCTGCATATTGGAATCAATATGTGGGCGAAGTTACAGTATACCGCATTGACTTTCATGTTATTTGCTAAAAGAATAATTTACAATAAAATTATTAAAATGAGATGAACAACTTTTTAACTCCTTTTCAGTTTATATATTCATACTAAAACTTGGAAACACAATCAATTTTGAGTTTATGTCTGCCTGTTTGTCCGTAATTGTATTCTGTCTATACTTAATTTAAATTCGGCGGATGATTCAAATTTGAACAAAGTCACAAAAATAAACTTGATCAAAAGTAACATTTTCAGACAACATCTCATCATCAAAAAACCTGAAAATCCAAAAGCTAAATCCTAAAATTCAGGAGCTTCCGGGGGCTTCTCCCCCTGCACTTCCTACTGATTTTGAATACACTAAAAAAAAATCTAGCTACGCCACTGTAGTCCATAAATAAAATCATACTCTTAGTCATCTTGCACTTCAATTTCAGGTCCTGACATGAAAAAATTAAATTTTCTAATATCACTCATGTTCATGCATCTCTTATTATAGATGCTTATTGAAATAAGTTGTATCAATGTATCAAAAACTGTTTTGGAAGATTTGACGTCAAATTATAAGATTCATTCAATTTGTATGTTATTATGTTTTTCAGCATATTAGATGGCTACAATGGAACAATTTTTGCCTATGGACAGGTTTGAAACTAATGTTACTTCTGATGTCATGTAGATCTATTCTTATAAATGAAAGTTATCTAATAGACAGTTAATATCATCTAGTGCATTATTTTATATCTAAGAAAAAAATAATTTATCATTTCAATGCTACTGCAACAAACATTAGTAATTTCCATTGCTGTATGGAATTGTTTGATGTTAATACATAACCCTAAATGCTCCCTGCAAGAGAATAACAAAAGTATAACATTGTTCTATAGACTGGGAGTGGTAAGACTTTCACCATCACTGGCGGGGCGGAGCGATACAGTGACCGAGGAATCATCCCCAGAACCCTGTCCTATCTCTACGAACAGTTTGAACAGGTTCGTAATGCTGACAGTTTATGGGTCCTATCTGTATGAACAGTTTGAACAGGTTCGTAATGCTGTCAGTTTATAGGTCCTATCTGTATGAACAGTTTGAACAGGTTCGTAATGCTGACAGTTTATGGGTCCTATCTGTATGAACAGTTTGAACAGGTCCGTAATGCTGACAGTTTATGGGTCCTATCTCTATGAACAGTTTGAACAGGTTCGTAATGCTGACAGTTTATGGGTCATATCTGTATGAACAGTTTGAACAGGTTCGTAATGCTGACAGTTTATTGGTCCTATCTCTATGAACAGTTTGAACAGGTTCGTAATGCTGACAGTTTATGGGTCATATCTCTATGAACAGTTTGAACAGGTTCGTAATGCTGACAGTTTATGGGTCATATCTCTATGAACAGTTTGAACAGGTTCGTAATGCTGACAGTTTATGGGTCATATCTCTTTGAACAGTTTGAACAGGTTCGTAATGCTGACAGTTTATGGGTCCTATCTGTATGAACAGTTTGAACAGGTCCGTAATGCTGACAGTTTATGGGTCCTATCTGTATGAACAGTTTGAACAGGTCCGTAATGCTGACAGTTTATGGGTCCTATCTGTATGAACAGTTTGAACAGGTCCGTAATGCTGTCAGTTTATTGATACATGTCTGTACATTATGTTTCTTTTAAAGTTCTTTTTAAAAACTGAAACACCTCTTTTATTTCAAAGAAGATGTATATTTGAATAATTCAAATCTTACTGAATTGTATATATTTTGCTTGCAAGATATCGCACAAGCTTTGATTGGTACCTTAAATTCATAGAATGGAAATGCATGTCAAGTTATCAATACCTTGTCATCTTCTTTTCTGTAATTTTTTTTTATTGTTAGGTACACATGCAAAGCGAATATTTTAAGCACATTATTTATGCTCTGTTATTTTGTATTGATTATAGGACTCTGAGAGAACATACACGTTGCATGTCTCATACCTAGAAATTTATAATGAAAGTGGTTATGATCTGCTGGACCCCAAACACGAGGCAGCCAAATTAGAGGATCTGCCGTACGTTATTTTCATGCACACCTTTTAATTTGCTTAGGTTTAAATAACATGTATTCATGATGCTTTTATTTGATTGCAATTTCTTTGAAGCCAGCATCAGTATGATTTTTATTTTGAGAGAGAGAGAGAGAGAGAGAGAGAGAGAGAGAGAGAGAGAGAGAGAGAGAGAGAGAGAGAGAGAGAGAGAGAGAGAGAAACTCTGAAATACATGCATTTATAATGCAAGACTCAGTTGGCATATAATGTAATGGAATAAGTCATCTTTTTTACATGTATGAATTTTTGATATAAAAATACATGTATTTCTTTTTGTCATAACACTCTAATTTTGCATTCTGAAAACAAAATGTTTCTCACAATGCAGGAAAGTGGCATTAATGGAGGACTCAGACCAGAACATTCACTTGAAAAATCTGTCTGTCCATGCTGCAGCCAATGAGGAGGAAGCTCTCAATCTTCTGTTTCTGGGTGACACAAACAGGATGATTGCTGAGGTTAGTACAACAAGCATAGAGTATGCATTGCACACACTTTATCTCAAAGATTTCTAACAGTGATTGAGAATTAACTTTATTTGGATTTTGACTGAAGAACAGAGGAAAACTCATTTGTTCTTTTTCTATTTTTATTTTTACAGACTCCCATGAACCAAGCCTCAACCAGATCCCACTGCATATTTACAATCCACGTTACCTCACGAGAAAGTGGATCAGCCACAATACGGAGATCCAAACTCCACTTGGTGGATTTAGCAGGGTATTCAAACTAGTTATCATCCACTCTAAAGCCTAGTCATGGGTTCATTATCAGGTTTTTAAGCTATTCATTGTGGGTATATATTTATTTCATTTCATTTTATTTGCAGATCTGAGAGAGTTCACAAAACTGGGGTGAATGGTGTCTTACTGACAGAAGCCAAGTACATCAACCTTTCTTTGCATTTCTTAGAACAGGTACATTCTACGTTCTTGTTGAATTTTCATTTACTATAATATCGAAATTACATGTATTATACTATTCCCCTCTCCAGCACTGACACAAAGTTACTCTAACTTCCATTGTCAGGTAATTACGTCACTAGCGGAGAAGAATCGACAGCACATACCTTACAGAAACTCCATGATGACCTCCGTGTTACGAGACAGTCTGGGAGGAAACTGCATGACCACCATGATAGCTACGTGTTCCATCGAAAAACGCAACATTGATGTAAGTTCATACACAGAAAGAAAACATAGTTCTCAATACAAGTATCTCAATAACTCTCCAATGGAGAGTTAGAGTGTGATAAGATATTTTGACATTTCACAAGCAATTAATGTCAGTACACATTACAAATATTTTTTCGGTAATCTTTACAGTTAATGTATTCAAACTCAAATGAAGTTAAAATATTTGATGGTTCATTTTTATAATATTTTAGGAATCTATATCCACTTGTCGTTTTGCACAAAGAGTTGCAATGATTAAGAATGATGTTATGGTTAATGAGGAGCTTGATCCTAAGTTAATGATACAAAAACTGAAGAGAGAAGTCCAGAGTTTGAAGGAAGAGCTGGCCCTGGCCACAGGAGAACAGAGGACAGATGCCCTCACAGACGAGGAACTAGACAGGTAATGCACATGTACCTTTTATGGAGCACTTTATTCAAAAACAGGTAATAAACAACAAAACTGTTATTGATACTCATCAGAAAACAAATGTCAGAAAGATGTTTTTGTGCAAGCTAGATAGTTACATATAATGCTTATACTTTTTCATAGTTTTTCAGATATGCATATTCAAAATTTAAAACATGTACCAATGATTTGAAAAACAAACTTGACAAATATGATCACAATGAATGCAATACCGATACATAACCTATTCATTCATTTAATCAATATTTTATGTTCTTCAGTGTGACCAGTTTGGTGACTTGTGTCGTGATTTTGTCAGATCGAAAAAGAAATAGTTGACGACTGTATTTTGAACAAATTGTATTGTATGTATGTGAACTTTTGGTATACATTGCAGATGTCGAGAGGCAGTGTCGGCCTATCTAACAGACACTGATCCTGATGCTATTTTATCCATTGGTGCTGATATGAGGAAAATACAAGCCTGCTTTTCAATATTGAAAGTTAGTATTAGCTCTACAATCCTGTAAAATGTATTTTAATGTTTAAAAATGTTTATACACTGGGAGTAAAAATTAATACATTTTGTTTTGATATCCATTGTAAAATGGCACATGTACAGTGTACCTGAATGTGAGAGACAACATCAAATTTCATAAAACATTGGTCAGTATTTTAGTTTTTTCACAATGTCTTTTTAGAAATTTGTCCTTGACCAGCCAAAGGTAAAGGAAGTAGAGAGGACCCCCAGGAGTGCCCGGTCAGAGAATTTTGGCCCCCCTCCAGAGCCTCCCGACACAGGACCTTATAGCAACACAGAAAACAACCGACTAAAGGAACTGGTGCAGCAGCGAGACAATGAGATCAGTATCCTCTCATATCAATAGCTGATTTAGGCCCTTATGATATATTGATGTTTGGTAATAAATTTTACTAGGTCACAAAAGTATGTTGGAACACATGAGAATATCATTTTCAATTCAATATGAGATTTTATTACTTTTTCAAAAGCCTTGAATGAAAATCTGGAATGATAAATTTTATGTAACAGCAAAAGTTCACAATCATGTCTGTGGGGAGTGAAAGAGGCAGTCTCACAGCAAGCTTACATTACATGGACTGAGATCAATATGTCACATCTATTTTATTGCATTAGCCTTAACACTAAAACAGACATTCTAGTGAACATGTTGAAAAAGGAGAAGAAGCGAGCTCAGGATGCGATATCTGAGTTGGAGAGTTTTGGCCAGCTTCCTCGACAGTCTTCCTCAACGAGCGAGTCGAGCATGGCCAACAGTCGATCCAACAGCCGGAACCAACTGAGTCCAGACAAGTCACAGAAGCTGTCAAAGAGCGAAGAAAAAGCCAAACAAACAATCTGTAAGGATTCAATTGCTGTTTTAGTTCACTGGTATTAGTTTTTTTTTTAAGGGAAATGGATAAAAGTTGTTGATTCTGAAATCAAATCTAGTTTGAATGTCTTAAATACTGGTACATGTACTGAGTATTTACAGTCATGTAAATTTATGGATCAAATACTTCAACCCTGTCTTAGAAACTATCTTCTGGTACTTGTACCTAAATTAAACTCTAATAATTCTCACATGTTCATTTCTACTGAATATGTAAATGAAAGAAAAATGGCATAAAATTAAAGATTAAAAAAATATGTCAAAGTGCGGTATACTGCCTAGTTTTGGGATTGATTTAATGTGATTGAATCTTTCAGTGGGTGACATGTCGGTGGGCAGACAGGAGGCCTTTGAGATTTTTAGGAGGGACTACTATAACAACCCGACCATAGAGGAAAACAAACACAACCTGAAGCAGCGATATGCAGAGGCCAAATCCCTGGGGGAGGGAGTCAACAAGTCAAGGCAGAGAATCAGTAAGAACCTACTGAACACAGTGCAAGCTTATCTCATTACAAATGTCCCTTCCAGAACAAGATCTCCCCAGAAGATTTTGTTCTGACCCCCGTATTACCAGTACATGTGGGTGGCCTGATTTTAATGCATCAGTATGTGTCTTCAAAACTCAGTGTGCTATACATGTACACTGATCAATTGAAGTTATAGGTACAGTATGTAAGAAAATAAAGATACAAATGATTATATGAGGTGTTATAAGTACATGTACAATATAACACCTTGTAAATATTTAATAATTGTGTTGGATTTACATCTTTATTCCTGATTTTATTACAGACCATGTGAAGGGCCAAATTGAGCAACACAGAATGCAGTTAGCCATGCAAGGTCAATAAATTTAAATAAACCAAGAATTAATACACTTCTTTGACATGAAAGCTGAAAAGAGGTTCAGTATTTTTAGATGTGTTTTATAGAAAATGTTTGCTTTTGCCCAAGTAATCCCCCTTGGTGATAATATGTTGTTATTTTTGTTTCATTCAGGTCTCGTTGATGGTAACAATCAAGAAATAGATGAAGTTGAACAAGAACTCAGGGATGAAATGGAGGAGGAGAAATTAAGGTACTTCTACTCAACAGATATCCTCTTTTGTTCTTGAATTATTAGTAGTGGTAAGAAGTTTTAAATTCATTTTATTGTTTTCCTGCTTAGATATAAAGAAAGCTTTGGAAGATTACGAACTCTCAAAACAGAAATAGAGCATTTACAACACCTGCTGGAGAAATCCAAAGTCAAGCTGATGAAAGATTTTGAAATTTGGTTTGCAGAGCAGGCTACTCTGAATCAGGTACATCGCTGTATATATGTACCAGTATTATTGACTTTTTTGTTATGAAAAATGATAAACAGTCATACGTCTCAGCATTAACAAACAAGATGTAGTCCTGTATACAGAGTTACTTTCGCCCTGTGTTATTTTTGCTCCTCTACACCTGTTTTGGTTTTGCTCTGTCTTTAATTCGTCCAGACACAATCGTAGGTAATAAAAAAGATAGCCCTGTCCTGTTACAATTCACCCAGTCTCTGATTTGCCTGCTGACAGCGAGGGCGAAAATAAAATGGAGGCGAATATTTCCCTTTATACGGTACTTTGAGAGTTACTGTACATGTATACTGTAGATTGAAGATTGCACTATATTCCTTTTGAAATTCACAATTTTCACATCATCCAATAAAGCAACCCATTCCAAAGCAAATTGATTGTAGAAGAGATTGATGCTAGGAAACATGTTATTTGATAAATAGAAAATAGTAACCTGACTGATATACAATACAGATGAATAAATTTTATTCAAGGGTCCTCCATCATCTTATGGAAGATCTGCCTGGAGAACACCCACACCCAAAAACAGAAGAGAAGGGACCTATGTGACAAACTCCATTAATCCAGAGAGGACATACATAGCAAACTCAGGCAATCCGGAGAGGGCACAGCTAACTTCGTCCTCCTCAGAAAAAGATTTGGGTCATCAGCGGCCATCATCTGGACGCAGGCAGAAGGTGGCCAGTAGTATAGCCAGTGGGTTCAATAACATGAGACCCCTCCCCCCAACCCACAATGGACACAGTAGTGGGGGTGAAGACAGTGCTGCAATGAATGGATACAGAACAAAGTAGGTGATCTTTTTTTTTACAGAGTTGTGTCTGGCTTTTTCAGCCATTCATACTATTGTTTTCTGAATAAGATAAAACTAAATAATGTATTAAAGCATTATGTCATGTGTCCGTTGCACCTTAGATTTATTTTGAGGAATCGCTGTAATTTTTCCAATACCTGTTCTATTTAATATTTCTTTATTCTAGAAAAAATAACATTCCAATGACTGGGGACCCAAAAGCAGATGCTGATATTATGGCCTTTATCAAAGCAAGGCAAAATATCCTTAGAAAAGGTAAAGACATTTCTTTCAGTGGACAATGTGAAATATACTAGTATGTCTACAAAAGAGTACTGTATATTTGTCAAAGTTTACAAAATCTATTTATTTGAAAACACCAAAGGCTCATGTAAACACCAGCTAGTTCCTTTCATTTTAGATATGTTTTTCCTGATATTACTGCTATATTTCCCTGTATAATGAGCTATTTAATGTTTTTTCAGCCCAGCTAGATCAGAGATGACCAAACTATCCACCAAATGGACACTGGGTTTACACAGTGTAGAGCTTTCTACTAGTGCCAGACAAACGTAACTGCTACACAAACCGTCCAATAGTTGTCTCCAGTACATGTACTACCAAGTGCTTTCATACAGTTCAGTGGTGGAGTTACTTCCCTTGGACTGCTCATGGTGTACTACTGAGTAATGATCACACTGCACACTTCTAGTGCATTGTGCATTTACTGTTCTTATATGGTGATGTGAATTGAGATTCCAAAGTTGTTCTTCATCTAGAGCGATGATGGTTGTGTTCTGTTCCATGTATTTATTAGAAATCTGATCGTTGAATAAATATTTATGTGTATACAGATGTCTATTGGGTTGTAGCCAAATTCATTTTTATGCCCCCCTTCAAAGAAGGGAGGGCATATTGCTTTGCTGCTGTCTGTCGGTCCCTCCACCAACAGTTTCCGTTCATTTTCTTCACATAGGATGCTCATATTCAAATGAAATTTGGTATACAGGTTAACCATAACAATATCTAGGTCAAGTTTAATTTTGGGTACGTTTCAGCATTTTTTGACAGAGTTATGTGCCTTGGACTTTAAAAAATTTCAATCATTTGTAGTTTCTGTTCATTTTATTCGCAGATGTTTCAAAAGGAGGGGGGGGGGCATGTTTTACAAACATCCCTTGTTAAAATGTATTTGCTTACTTTCTATGTATTATGTCAGTTGTACATGTACATGTGTCAATGTACTATATAAAACAGTCAAGTCTTCAGGAAAAAAAATCCAAAACACAATACTGTATTTGTAACAAATTTTTTTTTAGTTATTTTTTTTTTTCACATTTGTCTGCAACAAAAAAACATAACAATTTATCATTTAAGTGAAGACCAGTGGAAGAATAACATGATGACAACTGGTTATCTTAGCTAACACACATAACAGTAAACAAGACCAACGCAATATACACTAGAGAGTCATGTACATCAAGACAACCTACAATACACAGCATGATTCACACACATAACAGTTAATGGTTGAATTTGCTGAAAAAACATAAAATAAGTCTGGTTGACTGGTTGCGAAAAAAAAGCATGCACAATATAGAGAAAACTGGTTCAATAAAGTATATGTACATGAATATGCCATTTATATTTGTTCATAAAATAGAAAAGGTACATTTAAAAGAAATTTTATAAATCATTTACAAGTAACTGTTATAAAAATTTGATTGACATGATAAAAATAATTTATGGAAATTGCACCTATAATTTTCAATAACAATAAAAATTTGCAAAAAGTAATGGAAAATGACATTAGGTGAGCTTCACATGTTTATCATGCACGTCAGCAGTAATGATGGGTGTAAAAGCTTTTTACGAATACACAGAAACTCTACAAATTTTTTTATCCTAATTCATTCCTATGTTTGGAGTGAACACAATAAATCATAATAAAAATACAAATCTAAAACAATAAAATAAAAGCAGTCCTAATTTTACATGAAATAAAAATAAATAACTTAACATCAAACAAAAAAAAAACTTGAGAGATTTTAAGTTAAAATGAGGTTCAGGGAATCTATCGGTGTGGGCTATCTACTCTGCCAATATCCTCCATAGGTCTTGTCTGAGGTTTATCTTTTTCATCGGTATCCTGGACATAGGCACCAGAAACATCATTCTGACCAGTGTCCATTAGACCGAGATCTTGAAAATCCCCATCTAAGGCTTGAACCTTGAGGACCTCCCCCATTCCTTTGGTTGTTCCCTGTCGGAAGAGCAGTCTGGACCCTGGTCTCACGAACTCTGGCTGCTTCAGGAAACGGAACAAGACACGTGCCTTTTCATTTGTCTTTATGGACTCCTAAAATAAAGAAATAAAACATTTTTTACCTTCATACTTTCTCTCGATTCCAAACTACTCATAAATACATTTTTTTCCTTTCAGAATCTGCCATTTGCAGAAAAATCAGATTTGAAGAGTTGTCATAAAGAAAACACTAACAGATATGTACATACCTTGTCTACAATGATATCCACCTTACAGATCTGGCAGACATTTCCCACATGCACTGTGGTTTCAAATCCTTTGCTGATTCGATGGCTGTGATAAAGCAGATAGATGTCAGCCTCGAAGATTCTGCAAACAAAGTTTGGGAAGGTAGACTTTGGGCTTACCAACACCATCCCCTGTAAAAGAAATTTATGCATATATATAATATATAGCTTTAGTTTTCACTGTTGCATAAAAGTTTTCACCTTTACATAAATTTAATCTTTAAGCTCAGATTTTTCATTTAATGCAGATAAGACAGAAAAGATGTCAGCATTTATTGCAAATGTATTATTGATTGTACAATATACAGAAAAGATGTCAGCATTTATTGCAAATGTATTATTGATTGTACAATATAATGCCAATACAATATAATAAACACATACATGCAAAGTTTTTATTCTTAAAATAATGTATAACTACATAAAAGCAATTGAAAACAGAAAATCCATACAGAGTAAATTAAGATTATACAATATACACTTGGACTAGTATATATGAGCCTTATCTTTTTAAGTACATACCCTCCTGAGAATGTCTCGGTGGTTTTCAGTCAGAGCGACGGTAGCTGCCTGGCCCGCCTGAATGAGGCGACACGGGACTCTGTTCCTGTGGACAGTTTTGACGGTCACTTCCCGGAAGTTGCCATCCTCCAATGGACCGAGGTGTAACTTGTCCCCCTCCTTTATGGACCCCCGACTGATGTGGCCTCCTAGAACACTGTCAACACCAGGAACAGTGAACTGTGTGTCAATCTACAATGCAAATTTTGTTTATTTTAAAAAAAATGGTCAATTAGAACAAAAAATGAAAAGGAAATAAGAAGCAGTTTTAAAGAAGACCGTTGAATTGATTAGTTTCTGACCTGGAATTCAGTATGGTCTTGGGATAATTTCTCTCTCTCTGTCACATTCTTCATGGAAGGAAGAACATTTAGGAACCGGGTTAATAGATCCATATTTTTTCCAGTGACACTTGATATCGTAAATATGGGGGTTATCCTGCAATATAACAGAAGCATTTAGTATGAAGTATCCTAAAAATAACCAGTAAAGATCAATAAGGGGAATTCATGAGTAAGGTTTACCTCTCAGAGTTGAAGTTAGCAGCTGCTGTCATTGCGTCATCCTCAGATTTGATTCGTAATGGCACTCGGTTACAGCCGGGGGACTTCAGTATTTTCTCCAGCTGCGAGACGGTTCTTTCAATCATGAACCTCCTACACATATCAATCTTGGTGATGACTACAAATACAGGGACGCCCAGCGCCAGGGCAAAACCAAGGTGCTCTCTTGTGGTGCCAGCTAAAAGTATAACCAAAATACTGTAAAATATCTGGAATATCCTGGTATTCTATGTGGGTATGATATGCATCACTGGAAAAAATTGTGATGCATTCATTCTAATGTTCATGTCGAAATAGCTGGAGTTGGGCTGATTTTTTTTTTTTTTATTGGTCGTTTGGGATTTAACTACAATTTTTATTGACCAACTGAAAATATTTACATTCATACTGGACTGATACTATTATAAAGACCTTTGAGCCATCATTTACAATACATGTATTTTAAGCCTGATATTATGCTTGATGTAGCAGGAAAAGTTTGTGTAATAGCAATCTCTTACCCATCCCTGTATTGGCAGACACCACAAGCATGGCAAAGTCTGGACAGTACCCTGTCAACCCAAATATGGTGGTTTTCAAGTATTTATGGTGGCCTGCTAAATCTATCAGAGTTATAAGTTTGGTGGAATGTTCACATATCTCCTCCACTGTTTTAGAGTCACTGTAGTTGACTATCTGGAAAGTAACATATAATTTGAAAGTAAAGATTTTAGATAAATTAATAAGAGTATTTTTCAAATTGTAGATTTCCTATGAAGAATATTGATATGTACCGGTAGTTCACTTTTGTTCTTTTAAAAAACTAAACTGTTTTTAAATTGGTGATAGTCACCCATATACTAAATGTCATGTGTTAAACACTGTTGAGAAGAATAACAACATTATAAAATTTTATCTAATATCTTCCCAGTCTTTAAATATAAACGTTTCATTCTGACAGGAATAAGCAACATTTCTTTTTATTCTTGACTGTTAAATCCTTAAAGGAGTATAGCGCACTTATAATGGAATATCGCATACAATATAGCACATTTTAAAAAATGAATTTTTATTGATTTTTTTCAAATGTTTCCATTATTTTACAGTTCGTACAAATCGTAAAGAAACTTGGTAAAAAATGTTAGAGTAGTGTCGATAAAAATCCGATAAAATAATCAGTTTTTGTATTGACCATAAGGGAATATGTGATGTGGGCATTGGCAAATAACAAAAACAAACATTAAACCAATGTTAGGAAATGGAAAACACTCGCAATACCAACAAAAATTGGATATATTGACACCATCTGTTCAAGACGCAGCGGCAATTCCTGAGGTAGAGATTGATCTCAAACTTCTCGACTAACTTACGTATGTGATAGTAAATGAATAATTATTACCACTTTAAAATTGTTTGCATGTGTTGTTATTGCATTTATTAAAAGGATGTGTATCAGATTATTATTTAAGAGTGGAAAATGCAGATTCATATGACCACACTTTGAATTTAATCGCAATATGTTAAATACCACTGTTTAATTAAGTATTACAAAAGCTTGACCTTAAATTTCAACGCGTCAGATAAATCTATTTATAGAAGCAGGTACTTTCCATTTAAAAATGAGAAAGGGCGAAGAAATGGGAAAGTACGCTATACCTCTTTCATGATTTATGCATGTACAGGGTTTCTTACCTCCCCTTGACTATCAAATCCTAGGATTTCATGACTTATACATGAAGTTCTTCCAGTCTGGATCTCATGTAGATGACGGAACAAATTCAGTCTGGCACGCCCCCTCCCATTATCCAGTCCCCCCTGGGTGAGGACTCCAAGCAATGTAGATTTACCAGCATCCACATTTCCTAGTACGGCCAGTTTGAGATCTATAAACTGCAAAAATTGGAACAGTCAGTTGTCAAATTTCATTCTTATAAGTAACACTAATAACCATTCACCTGCTTTTTTTCAAATTTAATATCTGTAACATTACCTGCTGAATGATTTTTTTTAATGATTAAAACTGTATTTCATTCATAACATATTGGAATAAGAAAAGAAAGGTTGTGTATGTAATGGCCTACCTCCTGATTTTCAGGGACCTTTCTAATAAGGATTTCTAATGCTTTTCTTTGGCACTCTGCTCCCTCGGCTTCCACTAAACGCTCTCTAAGTATAGTTGTTGTAGCTCCAAGTCTACAAACAAGTGAGTAAAATTAATTAAATTGTTTAGTCAAGAATAACATTAAAATTGTTTTCAATAAAGAGAAATAAATGAATCATTTTGCATTTAATTAGTTAAAGCAGAAAAGGTATAATTTTTTTCTGGATTACCAAGAGAAAAAGTGATTCCATTTTCATAAAAATAAACATGCATCATTTTCTATAAACTAACAAATGTGTTCAACTATTATAACCACAGATAACAATGAAAGACAACTGAGCCACAACTGATAGCCAATCAGAATTGCTTCTCCCCTGACCTGCTGGCCATTGTGTTGAGTGTGTTGAGGGAGGCGGTTAGTTCCTGGTCCGTCAACCCCACCAACAGGCCGTTGTCCTCCACCCCGATCTCGTAGATGGCCTCCCCTTCTCCCTCCTCCAGCCGCCATTTCATTTGAGTGACAAGGTGCTCCACTCGAGATTCCGATGGGTTTACTAGCTTCAGCTAATAGAAAATAAGTAACACTCTCAAATACACGTACTTTGCACCTACAAAATGTATATTGGTACATTGTATTAATTAAATATGAAATATTCATTTATCTGAGCGTTTTTTTGTCATGTTGGTCACATATTTTTTATTATTCAGTCATATCAATAATCCGAGCTATTTTGTTTATGATTTAGCATATATGTGGTTTTCATTTACTGGTAGTTTAATGTTCAATTATTAAAGCATCTGAACAAACAAGAAAATCAATGGTTAGAAATATTTTTTGACTGACTATGTCAATATACAGGTAAAGAGTAGATATGTCAAGGTAAACATAAATACAGACTGATTAAATGCTCATCCTGAAAAACAGTCTAATAAGTTAACAGATGCAGAATGTGGGTGGCATAGTATTGAATAGAGTTACTGCAAATACAAAGTACAGTATTTAGTGTATACATACCTTATACTCAATGTTTCCTTCTTCTATCTGAAAAAAGGAAATAAAAGATGAGTTTAACATTTTTGATAGAAATTCCTTTATGTATCATAAACAAAACAAACAAAGACATATATAAGTAGAGTTGTCAAGGAAGGACCAATGGATCAATACTTTCTCTCAAAAGCGGCCTCTACTGAAGAAATTCAATGTTGATAACTTGGAAATGATGTATAACCTTGACCTTTGTCAAAAACATTATTAATAATTGTTTCCTGATTAAGACAGATTGCATGGATACTAGCTATTATTCAGTATTCACTGTAGACTTACTCAGGGGAATAATGTTTAATAAACATCTTTTTTGGGGTATGTTATTCTGTCTCCAATTATACATACCATGTGACCATAACAGTCAAAGATAAATGAAGATTGATAAGGTTCAAGGTCATGCAACAATTATCATAATCTGTTCAATGTACGGTAGATATGGTCATTATGTCTGACTATATACTATCATCGAAATGATATATATGCTGCACAGTGCACAAAGTCCTAATTTGAATATATCCTCAACATTAATTTTTAATCCTGGAAATGAAACATCCCTACACAGTTCAGAGAAAAAAAACTTTTAAATATACCAGTACATGTATGTGTAGAAACTTCACTTGTTTATTCAAACAATAAAATGCTTTCTTTGGTGGTTCATTTGGGATATGAAGGTAGCGACATTGCAGGAAAAATACATAAATTTTTCCTGCAATGATCGCTACCTTCATAACCCGCATGAATCATCAAAGAAAGCATTTTATTGTTTATATTAACATCTTTCTTTAACTAATTAATAAACTGATTATGAAAAGTTAGTAAAATTCACTAAATTACTGTTAATGTACAAAAGTATGTTAGCTAAAAGAAACAGCTAAAACGTCATGATTATTCATTATTTCGTGCAGTCTGGGATTTTACTAAGGTCGCTGTAGGTTCAGACCAATCGTTAAACAGGGCGTGTCAATTTCAGTCCTGTCACTTTCAGCCGCTGTAGATTTCGACCAATTGATAAATAGGGCATGTAGATTTCAGTCTGGGCTGTTTCTATAGAGCTATGAATTAACTATAAGTTTCCGTAAGAAATAGAGGAAATTATGCTTGTTAGATGTAAATATAATAATTTTAATGAAAATTATCCAATGTCTGAATGTTATTTATTTGATAAATTTACTTATGAAGGACCAAATATTATTAATCCGAATCATTTATAACAGTAAACAATTGTATGACACTGGTCATCGTTATGCACATCTTTGATGTCCTGTTAGGATGGCTGTTTAAATGATCAATGGTCCTGTTTACAAAGCTAAGCCCCCAGAGTTTTTAAATGTTACCCATTTCTCTATGTACTGGGTGTTAACATTCTTTCCATTTCTCTATGATACAGTGATGAAATCTAGAGAAATTAAACTTATGACCTCCAGATTGTTTGAATTTTACAAATCATATCATAGCAATAAAAATAAAAGTTATCATTAAATTAAATATTTACTGATAAAAGAATTACTGTTTCAAATTCATGAAGATATCTTGGATATTTTTCCTTTCATCGATTTCAACTGCACGTCTTTTACAGGTTAGAGTATTTTTATTAAAAGTCAAAATTATTAGTCAAAATTGTATTCATAAATATCTTGGGACAGACTAAACTGAAGAAATAATCTTGTAATAATAATCTTGACAAGGGTCAGTCTAAAACTTCAAGCTCAGCCAAATTTCTACCGAGATAAAGTAATATATATATTAGGTCAAACTGAATTATCTAATGGAGCTTCAGATTTGCTGTTAGAAAAAATATGAAGCATATAAAAGTGATGAAAAATATTGAAATCATTCCATGAATTGCAGTGTTTTAAAATAAAGTGGTATGCATGAAGATAAATAAATAAAATGTATAATGATAAAAGATAAAATTATTGGACAATAATATTGGGCTGGACCATAATAATCACTAATCCTGCTCATAGTTACACGATCTAAAAGTGTTTTATATCCGTAATCTACGATAGCAGATAACAGCTGTGTGTATAACTATAGGCATAAGCGCAATAGATTTATTTTGAGGACAAGGTCAAATCCACAAATTCAAATAATTTTTTTTAGAAATACAAACCTATCATATATAATTTTTTTCAATATACATTCTTAAAACATTCTGTTATAAATCGTTAATCAGTCCATGCATATTGCTGAGAATTAACGCTGCGATCCATAAAACAAAAACAATAATATTTTGACGTCGGTTACCTCTGGTGGAAGGGCCGCGGGCAATCCAATCGCCACGTCTCCGTGGTCGGTAGCATTTAATTCATCCATTTTCTATCGTTCTTTATCGTATATGATGCCGTAGCTTTGGTGTTAAGAACATTTCAAACTTCCTAAATGCACAGTGTGGTCTAAATTTAGATAACATTGTATCAGCTGTTGCTACTTTTGGCGGCCATATTGCATCATCTAACTACAAATCCCCGGATGATAATAATAATCAACAGAGAATATAAAATTGAAAACCAATATCGTTTTCCCCGGATTTTTATTGCAGAGAGCTGATGAAATGTTTGCAATATTTGTGAAATGGGGTCGATTGAGAGCTTATTAAATATCTATGGATATGGAAAATTACATTATCAAGTGTTTTTTTAAACTATAGTATAAGAATAGAATTCAATAAATGTAGCAGTACATGTATTTATTTTCTGTAAATTGTGTTTTGTTTAAGGAATGAATTCTATATATATTTGTTTTATACGATATGGGACAGTTTACGCTTTATAAACCTCGAAGCGGTTTATAAAAAAGCGTAAACTGTTTCAAACCATTTTATATCGTATAAAACAAATAAATATTGAATTCATTGCTAAAAATTTAATTTTTTTACTCATCATTGTAGATAAAAACGGTCATTTGACCTTTAAAATGACGTAAAATTGTACAAAATTCAAACGTAACGTCAGGCGTATTGATATGTTTTTGACGTTAGTCTTACTATGACGTAGGCAACATTCTTTATACGATATAAAATAATTTTTTAGCCAATCAGAAAGCGCGTTACAACCAAAATTAAATTATTTCATATTGCACATTAAAAAAATTGATTAACAAATTAACTTTTCAATCAAATCCCAAATAACAGTTAAAATGATTCATTAACCATTCAATTTATCTTTATTTCCTCGAAAGACATTTGTCTCTCATTTTAAAAAGGAAAAAAAGTAAAAACTTGTTTTTTATCAATATTTTTATTTAGTATAATAAAAACCAAGCAAAAGAAAATGTATAATAAATGTAATCAGTCATATGTCAAACTTGATTATGCCTGCAAATCACACAATGATATATACCTAGTACTCATAAAAAAATTATATCTTTTTTATCAAAGACCAGAAGAGGCTATTCTGTTCAAAGATGAATTGTCTGCCCTTTGTCACTCCTCCAACTATGCCAAGTACAGAGTACTTTTAGACAGAGTCATCATTATGGACAAAGCCAGCTTAATTCATCCCAGAACAAAACAGACACCCCTGAACAATCTTTCCACATGTTCTCTCTTCATTCAATAATGATATCATGTACAATGCATATACCTGTGGTATTGATAAACTTAAATTATACATGTATTAATTACTGGTAATTGATTTTCATGACAAAATCAAGACATTAATAAAAATGATAAATAAACAATACATCTAATTGGGATTCCCAGAATAATTTTTTTTAAATTAAAATATGAGATACAATCCTATATGAAACTTTTAAAGGCCACAAAAATAATACCCAAATTATACAAGTACCCTTAAAAAAAATAAAACTTCAAAAGAAAATATGCCTAGGAAATCACAAGTTAGAAAAGAAAGCTGCAAAACAGGTGTATAAAGAGTCTCTAATCTTAAAATTATGTTTATGGAATAAATAACTATTTACAAAAAAAGGAAGCAGAAAACGCAACATATACACAATAAAGATATTGTCAAAACAAAGAAATATACTGTATTCATTGGCATGTCATAAACTATGGATTTCATTTTTTGGCCATGATGTATATCATAAAGAATTATACAGATCAATGTCATGTAATAATGTGATGTCATATGAATAGAAAACCCTGTCCATATCAGAACCGTACATAGTAATTATATATTATCCCATTTCATATTTATATTTTTATATCAAAGAAAAATAAGTTGATGCCAGATCATTGCATAGACACCAATAATAAACAGAAAATGCATTATAATGCATTACACATGTATTGATTGTAAATATAATCAATAGAATATTGCAACAAAATAAAAATACATTTGCATTCAAAAAAAGAAAAGAATTAATGGTCCCATTAAAATACAAATAATGAGATGTAATTCATCCATTATCCAGAGGATGTCTGCAGATAATCCGCGGAGCGTTTAATTCCTTCCTTCAGAAACGCATGGTAATGATAGGTATGAGGGTCTTCAAATCTACAACAACAAAAATCGCACAAGATTGATCAGTAAATTGTTCTATCTTTTACACATTTCTAAAAAAAGCATCGGGCATGAAAGGAGCTGATTTCTGAATGGCATGCTGCAGAAATTTCATGTAATGGTACTCTTGAGGGCCATCGAACCTGTTAAGAAAAAAAATAAAAACTCAGAATTAGATGAAAAAAAAATGTTGAATTTTTGTTATAAGGATTCTTTTTTTTTTTTATCACCAAAGCCATATACCGGTACTGGTAACTTTTTTTTTAAATGATAGAAAACCCAAAACCATAAGCCACCCATTGACGTGTGCTAAATATTTGTGCAATCTTTGGAAAATAAGTTCAAAAAGTTGCAAGAAAACACTCTTAATTATTTGATACATATTTGATTGAAAGACACAATATCTATTTTCATCGAGAAATAAACACAACATTAAACAAGATTAACAGAGACAGAAGTTGGTTAAGGGAAATCCAGTAAATAGCACCCAGTAATACATTTTTTAATATAAAGAAAAGTGTGAATCCAAGTTGGTTGATCAAAAGAAAAGGCACAAAAAATTTAATCTTTCAAACTTAATTACAGCTTTGGGAGTGATAGAGTTTTGTGTCAGAACAGACAAGTTATATCAATTAAAATGAAACTAATTTTAAAATCTGTAACCTGGTATATTTCTTTGGTTAGATAAAACTAAATAAGTTGCTTTGATTAAATAGAAACATGTTTGGTGTTCAAACAGATAATTTCACAAACCACAACAGTGATGGTGGAAGTAAACAGAAAAGAATTGTGAGAGTAAAATGTAGGGAAATCCGAGCTACACGTAGTCACACAAGAAGTTAGATCACCACTACAAGGTCTATACATACCCATCCGCCTTAAATTTCTCCAGATCTTGTTTTAACCTGGGGCACATCATGTCCCCTTGTGGGCCTGCTAATCTACTAGAGGCAGTTATTCTCTTGGGCTTAGGATTGACTTTTTCCATGAACTCCCTGTAAAAATTGCATTCTTTTTTATGCTCCATTATCTAGACTCCCCCAAATAATTAATCATTGGTACTTCTGGGTACCACTTTGTATGCAATTTATCATTCACCATCCTCATCTTATATTCTCCATATAAGTATCTCGATCAATAAAAATATAGTATTTGAATGTATTCCCTCAAATTAACATTTTAATTTTCACATAAACAGACTTAAAAATTTTCTTTCTTTTTTTTTGCCTTATCGTTTTAATTACGTGATCTTTTCCATTTCCCCACCCCTACCCTAAACATTAAAAGGACAGCTGAAATTAAGTTCATTCCACATTTATAATGACAAAGTTTAAGGGTTCATGCATTGCATTTGGAACAGCTGAAATCCCATTACTTATAAAGTAAACAAAGGAGAGATAAACCCATGCATATTCCAAGAAAGTGAACAAAGTCCCAAAATACATGCAGTCTAACTCAATGGTTAGGGAGGCAAACACACAAATAAACCATATTTTCATAAACACAGATAGAATTTCTTAAAATTTTCATGGTTACAGGTTTATAATTGTAAAGTTTCGTCGACCACACCAAAGTGACTGCAGAATTTCCTGTTGTTTGGGAAAAAAAGTTAGTTATTTTGTTTGAAATGAACAAATACTGCACAGAACTCACACTTCATTTTGTTTCCCATAACAAAAATAAGTTTTATCCTTTTTTTCTTTCTTTTTTTAAATATTTGAAAAAAATTCTTCAAATTACATACCAATTTTTTTTATCTTTCTTGAATTTGTTTTAGCTCTTTTTTGATCTACTGATCATATATTAAGTAAATAGATATTTTTAAAATTCGAAAAATAAAGGCTGATAATGATCAGCAACGGTGAAGAATCTGTACAGTATTTCACACAACTTTTAAAAACAAGGTATGAGTTAGTATGTCTTATCTAAATTGCTATATATCAGCTCCTTTCAACAACATAGTATGAATATTATTTAAAACAAACAATTTTAGTAAAAGTATAATATGAAAATTTCTGCCTTTCAGCTTGGAAAAAAGAAAGTAAAAGTTTATACATTTTCTCTACTCAAGCTGAATGGTGATGGCAGTAAGGTAGAAAATGTATTGAAGCACATGTATCATAGTTATACATTTGACCTTCATGGACTTGCTTTTCAAATGCATGAAAACTATAATAAATGTATTACTGCAAACTACAATTCTGATGATAGAGAGATAGATTGATTCGAGTCACTTGTGGGTTAATGACAATTTGGTGAATGATGATTGAAACTTGCATAGATAAAATTTATTAAAATGGAAATGAAAAAGATTGCCAAGCTGGAATGATAACCAAAATATCTTGAATTCAAATGAAAATATTTTTTTTTTAAAACAAAACCTGGTATTTTTACAACTCTTCATTTTTACTATATTTTAAATTTATTTCACCCGTTTATAATGACTGCCTACTTGCTGTGGCTTAACTTCCCCCTTGCTTTGGTTTACCAGAAGGTGCCTGTCGATAACCATAGCTAACAAAAAAAGAATTTCCCTTACTGTGGTTTACCAAAAGGTCCCCGCCATAAACCCTAGTTAATTATTCTAATGACTCCCCCCTTGCGATGACTTACCCAAAGGTACCCACTGTAAACCTGAACTAATACTTTAATGACCTTCCCCCTGCAGTGGCTTACCCAAAGGTCCCCGCCAGGGAGCTGAAGAGGGAGGGCTCATCGTCGCCATCTGCTCCTTCATCCATGAACTCGTTGGCGTTGACCTTGTGGAGGATGGTGCCATTAGGTAGAGCCACCATCATCATCACCGGGAACTTATAGTTCTCCAGGAAGTGGCTAGCCACCTTGCTGTACTCGGGCTGATGAGAATCTTTTTCAAGTTCCTGAAAAGATGGTTTATATTTTTAGGAACAACAAAATAGTCACGCCACATTGGCAAGTACAATCTGATGAAAGCTCATTCTTCAACTGTTACTACAAGAGATGTGTCTTTGTCCAACTTCTGCATAAGAGCAAAAGAAAACTGGAAATTTTTTGTTTGTTAGAATTTAAACTCTTGATGATAGAAAATCATTAAATAACATTCAAAGAGTACAGAATTTAAATCATATATAATCAATCACATTAATTTGCTAATTGAAGCTAAATTCTATAATTCTATGGACACAAAGTCACTTAATAACCTCTTCATAACATATACAGCTTCACTAAACAAAATGAAACTGTCATCAATTGAGCACTCACCTTCAAATCAGCCACGAGTGACCAGCTGCTGACAAAGCTCTCGTTGAGGAGAGCCAGTACGGGCGTACTCTCGAGGGCTGTTTCCCTCAGAGTACGCCCTGAACCTCAGCAACTCTGATCGTCCAGCGCACCCCAAAGTAAGATGTGGTGCACCAGGCGGTTCTCTTTCTTGGCGACTTCAAATGCGTCCGTGAAGTTGTAATACACTATCTGCAGTAGTAAGTAGGAAGAGTAAAAAATAGCACTTAACGTCCTAATTGGGGGATTTTTTAAATATTATTTTTCCCATGTTTATGCATATCTTGTGTTTGCAATAAGCAATGAACATTTCTTGCATTTTATCATTTACTTTAAGTTTTATAAAGGTGCAATCAAATAGCATTCTACATGTTGTAGCTCTTTCTAACAAAGAACATTATTAAACTGGCATATACATGTTAAAAGATTATTAATAATATGAAAACCTACAAAACATAAATCAGACCACATAGTCAAAAATAGTGGATTGATGTACATGTATCTTACCTTTTTAAATGGATAGAAGGCTATTTCTAGAGTCCTCTCCGCATCATACATGGATATCTCCTTCTTCCACTTCATGTTCTGGACATTCTTTGCCATGTTCTTATCCTCTGGAAGCTCTTTCTCTTGGAGGTCTTTGGGGACTTTTTTGGATGGACTGGTGATTTGGATCTCCATCTGAGGGATAAACCCAATGTCGACCTCCATATTTTCATCAGTCTCTGGACCATTCAGCCATTCCATATCTAAAGCACACAACTCTCAAGTTAGAAAAATACTGGCACATGAATATGTACTGGTCAAGAATGGATTTCAAACTTTTTAGATGTATTTGTAGGATAAATGATTATTAAATATTTAAAACAATAAAACGTCAATTTCATGCTGTCTACAAGCTGGTTGGAATTTTGAATATCTTTTCCTTAACTTTGACAAAATGTTAAGAGCACTTATTTTTCCACATGATATAAATGTATAGTATTAGCTTCACTAGAACTCAATGTTCTAAATATTGAGTTTACTTGTGTGAAAATTTTCGAAATTGCTATAATAAACATACCAATATTGAGACGTTTGTCGGTGGGAACATACATATGGAAGTACTGAATATGGGAGCCACCTCGTGAGATTATCAGATTGCCCTTGAATTGAGCTGGTGTGAACCAAAATGGGTAATATGGCGGATCATTCAGTTGAAATTCTGCATGAATCCTACAACAGTTTGAGAAAAACATATGTTAGCAATTATGGTTTTTTTCAATCAAGTAAAATGATCAAATATGAGAACACAAAATTTTTTTTCAAAGATAAATAAATTGTTAACCAGGAAAAAATATTTTATATTTGAGGTATTATTCCTGCTATCTGCTATCCCCTGACCCTACCCTCCCCTCAAAACTATTGATTTCCTTTTAAAATTATATATTAAAATTGTATACACAGTAAGGCAGTTACCTGAAGACTATGTCAACATATTTGTCATTGAATGCTCTTATAGTGGCCTTGGCCCCTTGAGGAGCAAACCTGGTCCTGAGGAAGGGGCGAGGATGAAACATGGTCAACAATCGATGGATGAGGACCACTCTATCCTCCACCTTAGGAGGATTATAGCGGTTGCTGGATTTCATTTGCACGTCAAACATAGCAAAAATTCCCTCGTCCATCTTGTAGATGTCATATACTTCGCCTACTTTCTCAAGGAGCTGTTTGTCTTCTGGGAAGAAGGCCTGTTTAAAATGTTTGGCCCCATAGTTGTTCCACTCTTGAGTGAGAGACGTCCATTTTTTCAGACCAATCAAGGAGTCCATAGAGTCGGACAGGAACTAAGGAGCATGAAAAATACATATCGTTCATGTCACTTCAATCTCATTATTTAATAGTGAAATTATTTTCAAACATGTTAAGCATAAATAACCCTCATACTAGTCACATATAAAATGTATATACCGTATTTTCATGAAATTATTTACAGTTCATCAAAATGACAGTTTGAAATCATGAACTTTGACCTTTTGTAGTTGTAAAATGGGTCCGGCAAAATCATCTGTATTTTATATGAAAATAAATTTAAACTATAGCATAGTTAACAAAACGGTGTGTTACGTTGGCACAATTCCTAAAAAAAAAACACAAATGCAAACCTTATCTTATTCTACCGGTATTTTTAAATATTACACAAAATGATTCATATGGGTTTTTCCGTCTATTGCTAGGAGTTTGTGTTTAAAAAGCCCAAGAATTCATATTAGAAAAAATGCAAATAAACCTAAGAAACAACTTGCAATGCGAAATTACATTTTGTTGATTTTGAAATATATTAGTAAAATCACAATGAAATCAATGCCCACCAGTACTTCAGTACTTTGATTAAAAAAATACTGTTACATGTTATGTAAAATTCATACAGCAAGATGTTGCATCAAAAGGACTGAACAAACAAACCATAAAAGTGAAACATGAGCAGGGTGAAAGTAAAAAAGCTGAAATTGACACCAACAGATCCTGTTGGCCACAAATCTAAATATATACCAATAAAACGCAACAGCTGTTGCATGGAAACTCAAACAACGGATTGACAAAAAAACAAATCATGTTTAAATCACAGCATAGTGTCATGACAAATGCTCTTTCCATTTAAACGGACTAACTGTATTATCAGTACTTTATATAAATAATGTAGCTTTATACCGATTCGTTGAAGTCTTTTGTCATGGTCTCTAGGAGGAGAGGTTTGAAGCTAGCTCTAGCAGTTAGAACTTCGTCGTCTTCATCAATAAGTTGGGTATACTGAACATTTGCTGTTATCTAAAAGTCAAAGAATACATGGCATTGCATAAAACTGGTTTAAACTGCACATATACACAATATTAGATGGACAACTGCAAATTATTAGATGTTTATTTGTTATTAAATGAAGACTGGTGCATAAAACATATAAAGCAGTATACAATAACATATATAATGAACATAAACAGATTAAACCAAATGGCAGATTTTAAAGGGTAGCTATTAAATTCATAACTGTCATATAATGATGTCAGTTTTACATTACCGGGTATATTTTTTATAGCCTTAATTCAATCTAAAATTTTAAACGGAATTGACAAGGAATGATTAAATTTGAATACCATATACATCGGTATATATGTATATTAACATAGTAATTTGTTAATCCCGTTATTTCTCAGTTAAAATTATTGCAATGAGACATGTGTCCTTACATTAACCCCGTCTCCTATCAGCCTGTAGTACATTGCTTCATACTCCTCCAGGGACAGCTTTCCGTCCATGTCTCGGTCATACTGGCGGAAAAAGTCCACCCCTGCATCCCCGATGACATTCTTCAATCCGGACTCAGAATCCCATGGGATGATGCCATAGTAGTACTTCCATACCCTGTCTCCAATAAACCCACCCAGGATAACAAAGCCAATGGCCATAATCACCAGAACTGGGTAACAAATCCATTTGGGTATGGCAAATATTACCCTATTGGCTGGAATATAAATAACGTCAGGTTGCGGGTAGGGCATTTGTTGTGGCATGGGTTGCTGTTGCTGCTGTGCCGGGGCTTGTGTTTGTTCAGCATTTGCAACTTCCTGGCCATTTTCCTCTGTAGTTGTTTTATTGTCCTTTTTCTGTTTCTGTCGACCTTGTTTTCTGTTCCTAAGTTCTGTATCCCCCTCACCCCCTGGGTCAGGGCCGGAGGGCTTCGACAAATCCTCCTTTTTCGGCATTTCTACTCCCCAAGGCTAACGTGTCGTCCTCTCCATGGCTGTTGTCACGTATGCAGAGATAAAACTTCCTGGGACTGCGAAATAACCTCCTCGTTGCTTGCCTAAACAAGTTGACTCGGAACTCCTCGAGCATGAAATTTGTTTTCATTCATATATATGCAACCTTAGAAAATGGATTGAAACATCAAAACAAAAGAATATTTATTCCAATAACAATTTTATTAAAATTATATGGGATAAAAATGTATTCTTTTTATTTTTGGCAAATTGTGAAAACGAAAGTATGCGTCATCAGCAATTTCCCTTCGTAACCCACCGCGTGATGCTACTTTCGAAATAGTCGTTGACATGAGCATTCGAGCATTATGGATTGTTCCAATAGTTCGTCAAAGTACTGCTGATATCTTGCAAGATAACATAATTTTTACAAGGTATTGTGTCTTATTACTGCAACAATTGCCTTTAATTATCAAACCAATGTTTACCATGAAAGGGGGCGTATTCCTCAATAAGTATATATATTATCTTCATAAATATTTACCTGGAGACTGTCTAGGCTCTTATGTAGCATAAATGATAACAGTCTTATTTACTCTTGATAAGATATTTTTATATCTCAAAACAGTAAATGACAGCTATATAGAAAACCATATGCTGAGAATTTATATAGCTCTGTGCAATACATATAATCTCAACTGAGCTGAAATATCTGTTGAATCATTAGATTTCGCGGTGAATTAATTTTTGTCGAATTCGTGGGTACCTCTCATCAACGAATTAACATCCTCAGCAAATTAATAAAGTAGGGTTAAAGTCATATTTTCTTTTGCTGACTGTATTGGCAGAGAATACACGAAATGACGTCCCCCCGAACATGTACAATTTAAGCAATCCACGAAAATTAGCACCTACGAATTTTAATGGTTCCACAGTATGCATTATACAGTACTCCTTTGCAATGAACCAGATGCAGACTGTGTTGAAATATAAGCAGAGTCCCCAAAATATCATGATCAATGTGTGTTAATTTTTAAGTTCTAGATGTGACAATAACTTATAAAATGTATATAACTTAACTCAACCATGGCAACAGATTAATGTATCATAATAAATTAAAGACAATTTAATGGATGTAACAGGTATTTTCCACTTATCGAAAAGAAAGTCAAATCAGCAAATGGGGAGGCGTATATATCCTTGCCAAGTCCAACTGAATTTTCCAGTGCACTTCTTTTTGAGCTAGGATTCAAGGATGAAGAAAAGGTCTCTCTCTCTCTCTCTCTCTCTCTCTCTCTCTCTCTCTCTCTCTCTCTCTCTCTCTCTCTCTCTCTCTCTCTCTCATTCATTCATTCTGTCCAACACATTCTCACAGTTGAAGATTATTTTGATTGTCATGATATTAAATCAAATTTCATTGAAGTTTATACAATCACGAGACACTTGTCAGAAGGTGGAGAGGAAGCCGGTGTTTGAGGTGACCACGCCCGCGGGAACAGTATGGCCGGTTGTGGTGGTGGAGCAGGTATAACATCCTCTATTGCTGGCTTCAAAAAGATCAATCATAAGGAAACAACCATTTTTTTCATGAGCATATACACATTTCCTCATTGCTCACACAACAAACCTTCACACAATTTTATATGTTTGTACATTTATTACATACATGTATGTAGTAGGAAAGGAGGATTGAGCATTTAAATACAATGAAAATATATGACTGGACTGGAGATCGAACCCAGGACACCTGCAACTCTAGTCAGGAGCTCTACCACTGAGCTACCAAAGCTGATATCCATGTTCCATATAGCCCCAACTACTACACTCACATGCGCGGATCTAGAGGGGGGTCGGGGGGGTCCCGACCCCCCCTGGAAAATGAAAATTTATTAAATTTACATAGTAAAATTATCGCGAAAATATGCCTCGGACCCCCCCTGGCAAACACAATTATCCTTCGGACCCCCCCTGGAAAAAATTTCTGGATCCGCGCATGACTCATATATTAAAGATACATTTCTGGTTCTCATATTCATGCTGAGGAATGCCAGCAGGAGACAAATTTCATAGTTTGGACATGAATTTCTTGTTCATGAATTTATTTTCCTCTTATTTCCCTGTATCATTAGAGGGGCCTGCTATTTTGCTGTCTACCCTTGGTCCCTGATAACCTGACCACAAGTCGACCAGATCTCATACAGATGTAAGTGTTCACACAGGGTTTTAGTCAATTTGATAAAACTTTGTGAGAGAAGATCTTTTGTATGCCATTATTTCTTTGCTTTAAATTGTGTCTTTTGTTCTGTGTGCAGCAATATTTTTTAAGAAATAGCTTCTTTAAAAACAGCATTCTTAGTGATGTTTCATTCATCTATGAATAGTTACCGGTAAGTTGTATTTTCTTCAGACCTGGTGTTTCTCTTGGATTTTCCCTGCTCTGTGGATTGACAGACTTTCTGAGGCAATCCCCACCTTCTGAGGTAGCTCATACCATATGCAAGATAATATTGAAGAAAACATAGTAACAATACTAGATAGGTGGGTTTTTTTTTTTAAAACCAATTGCATAGAAGTAATTGAATTAAAATTACTAGGTCGCACAAAGGAGTGGAGACTTGCATCTATACCTGAACACAGCAGCTCCATTCGGAAGAATATCTGATGTCAATTGTGATACTGTGATGGCTAAAATGTCTAACAAACCTAGCTACCTCCCCAGAGCTCAGAAAGTGAGAAACAAATCAGTATGAAATGATGTTGTTATAACTAAACATTATTACGTATGCAAAAAATGAGGGGTTTTGGAAGTGGATTTTAATGCTAAAATTATTTTAATACTTACAGCAACCTTCTTGGAAACCTGTTCTCCACAAAGGAAAGAATATTCTGTATCTAGCCCTTACAGAAAACATCAGAGCTATCCAGGTACGCTCCTTGTGCTTCAGTAAAGCTTTGTATCTTTAGAACAGTTAAGGATCTAATGTTGATAAACTTGACATTCCTTGACAATTGAATGTTACCTTTGAACCTCGGTTCATGTTCACAATTTATTATTAATTTTTTTAAAATAATCGTCTAATGATAATGTTATTTTCTGTCTGAATTCAATAAAATTGTTATCTGAATAAGAAGCAGACTTTATGGGCTTCATTCATGCAGTTGTAATTAAAGAATCATGACCATTTTATTCAATGCAATCTAAAAATTTACATGCAGCATTCTTGAATCATGTTATCCTGTATATTATCTACACATTATTTTGTCATTGACAGTTTAACAAGGAAAACACAGCGGACACCTTTGACCTGTATGGGTCAGTATCATGTAAGTCGGACCTAGAGGTGGCGCTCTCAGACGTAACAATCAACCTGTCCTATAACTCTCCTGAGTCCGCCATTCCTATGGACAATCTTCTGATCCACCCCTGTGTTCAAAGCGCTGACTGCTCCATGCTTCAAAGAGGTAAGCCTACTCACTTTGCTGTCAAATTCTATTTATACCTACCCATCAAATAAATCCACTTTGAGAAGAGACTTCTTTGACAAAACAATTATGTTCATGTGAATGGTATGACCTAAAAATAGAACATTTTGGGCCTTTAAACATGAATTGATAAACAAGTGACTTTTGGAATCAAATATTTCATTCATGATGCAGGGGAGACCAAAGCAGCACCCCGAAGGATTCGATTCACCCCACCCACAGAAATGTTCACCCTCTGCCATTACACTGCATCAGGGCTAAAGGGACCTCCCATCAAGGCTGTGTATGATATGAAGGTAACCCTACTGCAACATCAGCATCTCTACTTCTCGTCAATGAAGACATAACTCACCTTATGTTTTAATCCTTTACTGTAAACTGAGTATTATCCATGTTATTTTCTTGTCACTGTTTGGTTTAGATCTGATCCACAACAATTAGTTTCTGCAAACAGGTGGTCATTTTATATATTTCATACAGAGATAAACAGTCCATGTCCACAAACAATAGATATCTGTGAACAAAGTTCCTGGCAAAGCAAACCTTCCCAATATTTATTGCATCCGTATAATACTTGGGTTACAGTACATGTATTGTCTTTTGATTTATGAATTTTCATTCATCCTTTACCATGTTTTATGCAGTTTAGGATTCTTTGATCTAGAATTGCAAGAGCAGTTATCTCCATTTATAATATTATTGATACTTTTTAAATGCACTTAGATGACTGATAATCGTGCCTCTCTGACGATTCAGCTGACACTGAGTGACAAGGTCAAGAATGCGTTTGAGTACTGTGAGATGCAGATACCATTCCACAACAGGTCAATGATGAAAAATGATTTTATACTTGAAAAAGTAAGGTGTGATGTATGGAACATTGATTAACCAAAAAACAAGATGTTTAGATTGAATGTACACATTTGTAGATATTGTATTATTATACTTTCTCTGGTTTAAATCAAATCTTTAATTTATTCTTGAATTTTAGGTTATTGGGAACTTTTCAATGATGCAGGTGACTTTTGATTGCATAACAGGATGGGAGAAATACCAGTAATGACTAGTGGTCTGGTCCATTAGTATTTCTCCCACCCTGATACAATCATCAGTTATGTGCATGTATGGGACAATGTTGGAACTTTTCTCTTCTTTTTTTAGGGGTATAATTTCTTCCCAGGATTCTTCTGTCAGTCAGGGCAACACCTTAATCTCCCCTGATAAAAAAATTCTTGTTTGGAACATAGGTACATGTTTTTTGAATTCATATAAGACATACCGGTACATTATTGCCAAAATATATTAACAGTAAAACCTCTTATTTAGAATTCATATAAACTGACTTGTTAAAATCATGTATGTATGTCTGTGACATACATTAGAATTTATGTGTACATGTACATATACATGTATATGAAATACATCTTTTTCATAGAATAATCAATACTATATACCAAATTAAAGCACTTTCAATTTCAAATGTCTTTTTAAGGGCAAATTGTTTTTTTCTAGGTCAGAAGTTCCCTAAATCCTTGAATGCAAACTTGGAAGCTACTGTTGTGTTCACAGATGCCAAATCTCCAAGCTCCTTTGATGACCCATTTTGTACGGACCAGAATGCTTATGCACAGGTAAAAACATGTATACTTTACCTGTCAATTTTCCATGAAATAATCTACCTGAACCATTTTTCAATTTTTAATCATTATATTCTATGTTGACAGCTGTTTTTCAAGATCCCTGACTTCACTCACTCTGGATGTTGTATAGACTCCAAGTCCATTCAGGTTTCGCCGAGCACAAAATTCAAACTCAACACAGGTACGAAAATAACACTTTATTGCCTAATTTGATCAAATTTCAAACTCTGCTAAAATCTGGTTTTAAATGCTGCATATTGTTCACAATTTCTGAAATTCTGATTTTGATATTTACACTAAGAAGTAAAACTTATAAATAATAACAGTTATCTTTTTGTTTATTGCATTTATACTATAAAAATGCGTCATTTACATAAAGATTACTGATTAAGGAGACCATATTCTTACAATTTAAGAATGTGTCTAGATCACCCTTTTGATCACGTCACATTAATTGTAAATAATATGTAGTGATGAAGACTCATATTCTCAAAAGATATCTCCATTCTCTAATTTTGGTAATTCTGTAGTACATGAATATCTGTCGGCTGAGTACAAGGTATGGAACTGTAATGGTGATGTGTTAAGCAGCAGTGTTCCCAAGGCTCTCCTGAAGCAGATGGCAGACATGTAATACTTTGGTTATAGCTGTATTAGAACAAGGCAACTCACCACTGGGCTATTATATCCTTATCAAAGACTGTTTTACTCATACTATTCATTTTTTATTTGTACAACACATTGTATTTTATATTATGTTTAGTCAATAAATATATTAATAAAATGTTGATTTGTAGCTTATTCTTTGACATATACACATTTCATCACACTTCTAGGCACAAAGTGTGATAGATTTTCTCTTAGTTTTATTTTTGTTTACTCTTAAAAAAAGTATTTACTTCTTCTCTAAACTATTGCACAGACAAATAATATCAAATATTCAGCATCCTCATTCTATGTCACTATTTACTGGTGGGGTCTTGACTGGTCCTCATTTTATTGAACATAGATGGTAGGGACCCAGTTTATTTACTAGTCTGATCACTGTTGCCATGGTCACTTCTACACGTAGTTATGCTGGATAGGAATAATCAGCTATCATTACAAATCGTTGTTTCGTTGGATGGATGTAGATTGTTGTGGGGTCTGGCACAATGACCTGCTTAAGTTCCGGTGGACAATTGCTGCAAGCGGCCACAACAAGGATGAGGAAGGCTATAAGGGTGGCAACAAAGGCCACGATACAGACAAACAGACACCAGGAGACGTCCCAGTCACTCAGGGTGATGTTCACCGAGTAGACAGACACACCTATGATGATGCTCAGGGCTGGAAAATGAACAAATAAGAAATACATATTAGATAATCTTCAAAGTTCTGTCATTTATTAAAGGGATTTAATCAGTGTGCATGATTTGAAATATTCTCTTTTAAGAAGTGGACAGGCATAACCTACATCCACTTTAAAGTGGATGTAGGGTATGCTTGCCACTTTTCCAAAAAATAATAGATATGAACTTTTTTTTATTTTCTGTAACAAATTTTTAAAACTAATGCACATTCATCGGATGCTTTGCATAAAAAGGAAATTCAAGCACCTTAAGTCAAAAAATCAATAGTTTGAAATCGTAGTTACTTTATCTGTGTTGATAAATCTCATTACTGTGGACTGTACGGTTATTATTATGATCAAAATAACGAAAAATGATGTTATTAACAGAGAATTACTAGTACTATAACTGTAAAGATGATGAACACTGACCTGATATCAGAGAGGACACACACATACTGGTCATCATGAATCTGTAGTACAGTCCCAGGGACACATACATGTACACTGGTATAATCACCAGGGGCAGTGCCATAAATATCACCCCCAGACTCTCAAAGGCCCGGACCACCTTCAACCAGTCTGAAAAAAAAAAACAAACTTGATGTTTTTTAAACAAGAACATTGTCGACTTGCTTAATGGTTTTCTTTTACATATATTTTTAGGTTGTTTTTTTTGGGGGGGGGGGGTGTAATGTGTAGTACTTTTGAACTTCCCGTTTAAAGTTCTATAACTCTTACAATTTCACATTACGTTCTAGATGATACGCCCATAAAAACTCCATTAAAGCCATAATGCCATTATCATCTGCATGCAGCCACCTAAACTTGTTTACAGTTTGTGCATTGTTGCGATGTTTTATGAACCGTGTAATGTTTCAACATTTCACAAAGGAGCACTTTGAATTATGAGTTGTACTTGTTAATTTTACCAAACTTAAGATGTCTTTTTTTGCGTAAACCATGCCCGAAAAACCAATAATTATAAACGATTTTAGTCTTGGAATGTGCATCTCTCACCTAGGTAAATTGGCATAGTGTAAGGAAAATACTAGTGTGCGTGATCACACACAAGCTGTATATCCCCAGTCCGGTGATTTATAGTAATAACCTAACCTCGGTCTTTAAATTTGAAGTGAAAAAGAAGAAATTATTCTTCAATTTTTTTGCCGAATACATGCATTACGGTAAGTTTAATGCAAGACATGTAGGAAGCGATTTTAATTGACTCTCGAGGTTTTAAATTTGCCTAAGACCTGGTCTCAGAAAAAACCAAAATTTTAGATAAACTTTAAAATAAGTTCAAAATTGAACAACACTTTTGCTCAGAGCTAGGCTGCCTGAATATTATACAAGGACCCAAAACTAGTTTTAAAGGCTTATTGTTCCCGTAAATCAAGAATCAGAATAAAGTATTAAAGTTTACTTGTTCTGGGGCCTTAACTTTGCTTTTTAATGTCAATTTCCAATTTTCCGCCACTATTCCTATTGGATTGAGCAATGCCATCTTGATAGCGGTATTTATTGTTCTTCAAAAGGAATCAGCGACTCATTCAAAAGTCACTATAAAGTCCAACAGTCTGACGGTCATCTTTTCTGTTGCTATGAGAGAGGTATGTGGCCGTTAAGAGGGCTTTTATGTATTAAAACATGGTGACTATCACTCGGTTGAGTCATTATCAACATGCGAAATCAGCGGTAACAAGTGTTTGACAGCTCAATAAACATAGATAGAAAATCAGATTCTGGTGTTGTTCAATAAATAACATTTTATATATACAATTTTTATCCAGGCAATGTTTTCTTCACATCAGATTTTTGTTCTTTGTTTTTTTTTTTTTAGGGGGGGGGGGGGTAAGAATTTTTATTAATTTGTTTTTTAATGCATGAAGTTAATGTTTACATTCACTATTATACAACCGGTAACTTTTCATATATTTGAATTATCATTTTGTGTAAGCATAGATGCGTTTGTGTTTGTATGCATGTGTGTGTTGTTGGAAGGGGGGGGGGGGGTTGTCGAGAGGGTAGGTGGTGAAACCGTCTTCATAATGCTATCGTGAAAAATTCTGACTGAAGGTGGGTGTGACTATTCTTCATTATTCAACTAAAAAATTACCTTACTATATACTCTTACAGGTTTCCAAATCAAATCGCAAATGAAGTGGACTTCTCTTATACTAATCAATTCATTCAGTTTATGATGTGGGGGAAAAACCACTCTAATCTCAAATTTATACATGTATACATGTTATTAGTTGCGTCAACCCCCCCCCCCCCCCCCCCCAAAAAAAAATGTGAAAATACATGATGGCAATCAGTTGCACAAGTGAATTATGGAAAATGATATATGTAAAAATACATACACTTGTATATCATTATTATAGCTCTACGTGGGTACTTGTACAAAATTACGTATTGTGATGCAGGTTACATAATAAATAAATGCCCCATGCAGACATATTTTGAGAACCTCAAATTCTACATGTATATTCTTTGTGGCCATCTTTCTGTATTGTTCCAAGTTCAAACATTTTTTTTAAACCACTGCGTTCAATGTACAGGTTTTTAAAAAATCCAATTTTGTTCGCTCCACAACAAATTCAAAACTATAGAATACGCGTCATGAACAAGTCTACCTTTGAAATATCAATGAAAGTCGTAAGGATCTTCACCTCTTCAACCATATACATATAAAAAAGAAACATCAATGCGCTCAGCAAGACCCTGAAAGTTAAAATCTCCGGCAGGAAATTTCGTTAACCTTATAGGATAACAAGCCAGAGCGATTCTGTCAAACTGAATGATGAGCGAAAAGACAACGCCACATGCGAAATCGATTCTCCTGATCAAATGAAAAAATAGGAAAATCAGGATAATTATCTAATCTGTTAATTATCAATTATAAATTACTAACCTGAAGTGAAGTACTCCACGTGGTCCTCTCTGTAACAGTCGAGGTGGTATCCACTTTTACAGCGGGCCACCCGCCATAGGCCCACATCATAGGTACCGTCAAAGGCCCAGTAAGGCGCGGCAAAGCCCAGAATCTGGAATATGGCTCCAATAAGAAGAGCGATGCATGCCATCATGGGCATACCGGCCGATCCGAAAAGTCTTCCCATGTTTTTCAAATTCTCTTAATTAATGAAGTCACACCTTTCTGTCCACAAACGAATAATACTACACCTCGACAAGTGAAGTAATAAACGGGAAATCTTGATTGATTTGGTCGATATGGGAATAAGGTCCCGCGCCGTTGGCAATATGTGATGGAAAAGCTGTTGTGAGGGGTTTGGAATGCTCAGGTGAGACAGGTAATATTTTAGTTCTAAATCACGTGACTATAGACCTGAATTTCAAGTTTTTCTGTGGTTCCAACAGTGATGATTGGTTTTTATATATTGCAACATCACTAACTCACAGACAAATTATTTTTGATCAGAAATTTATGTGCTTCTACGTCAACATGCTTAATCTAAATGCAGTTTGCTTTGCAAATTACTACACCGTAGCGCTTTATATATATTTTTTTACATTTTATAATTAGCATAAAACATTTCCGTTGTCAGAAAATAAAATATGCATGCACGCAAAGTAATGTGTTTGTTTATTTTACAGTTAAAAGAACCGGTTCATAGAGACGATGACAGAGTTTATGAATGAAAGTCCTCCCACAACTACTTTGGAATAGATACAAGACAAATATTTAAAATGATAAAAAGGAGAGCGCAATATTCAATGAGATGGGCGGATTTACATCAACTTTATGACTGAATACTTCGGGGAGAAAACTTTTCATTTTGCCCCATCCCTATGTAGGCACATATCTCCACGCCCGATCGTTACCTTATGCACCCTTGAGTACACCCATTGACAGGTAAATTTTAGCGGCTACCCGTCTATGTTTTAATGAAATATTTGAAAGAATAAAAGGTGCATGTAATATACAGAGTTTTTAAATATTACTCATATAGCTGAGAGTTATTCAAATGAATGTTCATACAAAAAATTTATAACGTTAAATTCATTTAACTCATCAAAGCAATTTTCGTGTCGGAAATTTTTAATGTGTAATTTTAATTGATTACTACAATGACAAAAACATCATGGTTTATAAGCCTGTCAGTCTTATTGTTATTGGAAAAGCTATACATGTACAGTGTATAGAGACCGATTGAAACAAATTTAAATTGTCATCATGAGCAAATCAGGATTGCTATATACTCCCTAAGGAAGCTGGGCGGTCAACAAATTCACCATCAATTCTGCCTTAAACTTTCTGCCATAAACTTGTAGATCAATTATGACATTTTGGACGTTACTATTATTTTGTATTAATGTTTTTAGCTTTAATAAATTTTGAACATTTTCCTATATAAAAAAAAATAAAATCACACCAAAAATATCAATATACTTGTAACTTTCATGCTTTCTTAAACCTTCGATCCATACTTAGACAAATAGAAATAGAACACGATGGATAAAGAGTAACTCCTACGCATTTTCTTTTATAAATACATGTAATGTCAATTTTTAAGTCACTCTTTGATACTGTGATGATATAGGAAAAATAATGTTTCTTTATAAAAATTTCAACTTTATTCTGATAAGATAAAATTATAACATATTGCTTTTAGATTAACTTTGGGAGGAGTTGGGAAAGTGTTTCTTGTGTAAAAAAATTAATAAAATCACACCAAAAATATCAATATACTTGTAACTTTCATGCTTTCTTAAAGACCTTCGATCCATACTTAGACAAATAGAAATAGAACACGATGGATAAAGAGTAACTCCTACGCATTTTCTTTTATAAATACATGTAATGTCAATTTTTAAGTCACTCTTTGATACTGTGATGATATAGGAAAAATTTCAACTTTCTATGAACAAAATCATTTCCTTTATTTGCTCTTCATAAAAGCTAAATATGGTTTCACCGTATAATTAGGTTTATCGAATGTGAAGTCAATTGAAAACTGAGTGCACATTGTGATTAATACTGAAAACAGACACTTCATTAAGGCTGCAAACTGTAAATTCGGTTTTAACGAAATTAAATAACAGCTTTCGTTTTGTAAACATATTACAGGGAATACGAAGATTTTTAGTGACAAAATTTAAGATTTAGTATTGGAAATGCACTATTTACTGTGAAACTAAATTCCACAACAGCAAAACGTCGAGTACGATCAAAAGAACAGACAATTTTGTTCCTGTATCATCGATACGACCGTTCTTTTGATTTAAAAGTTGACATATTATTTAACAACTGTAAACTACATTTTATCGAATGTAAATTAGGTTTATGGACTGTAAACTAGGATGGTTATCAGCTCTTATATTCTACCGTACATGCTATATGCACTGAACTACGATAGCCAATGGTTTACCTGTTTAAAACTGTCCAAAGTTCATTGGGGTGTATAAAACGCACCCCTTACTCGCAAAGAAATTTTCTAGAAAAAAAGGCGCATTATATTCGACAAATTACGGTATTATGCACATCCCTGATAAATGTTCAATTGATCTGTAAAACAACAACTTCCTATCTTGAAAACTGTAGGAGGAGTTATCTGTACAATATGGGTACCCTATACGCAATATTCTGCGAGAGAGTGACCAAGTTCAATAGCCGACATCTTTTTCATAAATTATCAAAAATTAAAATCCAAGTAATATGCACAGCTTTGATATATGTACAATGGATCTGCAGAACAACAACTGCCCATCTTAAAAACTGTTGAAGGAGTCATCCATACAACTGGGATACCCTTTTGGCAGCGCCTGCCTGCCCACTCGCCATTTTAAGCATTTCAAAGATTTTTTCTTTGGAAAAAATTTAGATGAATGGCAGAAAAGCAGCCTCATTAAAGGGGAATGATTTATCCAAGATTCCAATTCAAAATGCTGGTTTGTTTTTGTAACATTAGTAATTAACATATAACACAAAAATATCTAGTTGATGTAAAAATCACTTTAACTGTCCAATCTGTACACAGGTATACATACAATTATATGACAGATAAAAGAAAAATCAATAAAATTTAAAAAATTTACATGAACATGTTGTTATAAGAAGCTTGCAAGGTGCATATCACATATACTGCACAGGGCTTCTAGAAAACATCCATGCATTGTACAAGGAATCTTACTATCCCTTTAAAAAAAAAATTGATAATCAAAATTCTATTTATTTATTTTAAGCCTTCAGAATAAATATTTTTTATTTCTACAACCCAATTCCTTAAATTACAAAAATTAAAGTTGCGAAGAAAATTCATGAAGTATAACAATAGGATAATAATTCATTCAAAATCCAATATTTGATCAATACAAGCTATACACATGTTTATTGAACACATTACTGGTGTATACACAGTATACATTATCTACCATACTTTAAACATTCAAACCCCAAAAGCAGAACTAGCCTATCATCAAATATCAATCCTAAGAATGCATTTTACGTAATGATTAAATCAACACAATGTACATAAAATGATGAACTTCAAAAGACCATTTGATTCAATGTACATGTAGGTTCAGAAAAGGAAACATGCTTTATTAATCTGAATTAGAAAAAAAAAAAGGATCTGATATCAAACAAGTAAGCATTCAATAAAACATATTCACGTTATATTGTATCATTCTTTGATCAGAGATAAACCGACGGTAAAGAAATTAGCATTCAATAAAACATAAATATGTAACATTTCAATTTTTTTTCTGCTTATAGATCAACACTGGATGTCAAACATACTGCGTGTGATGGCTATTTTAACACTTGACATTGGACATACTGCGTGTGATGGCTTTCTTAACACTGATTGTTGGACATATTACCAGCATGTGTGATGTCTATTCTTAACACTGGACATCAAAGATATTGTGTAGAATGGCTATTTTAACACTTGACATCAGACATACTGTGTGCGATGAATAATGGTATCTTATAACTGAATACTGGACATATCACCAGCATGTGTGATGTCTATTCTTAACACTGGACATCAAAGATACTGCGTAGGATGGCTATTTTAACACTTGATGTCAGATATACTGCGTAGGATGGCTATTTTAACACTTGATGTCAGATATACTGCGTAGGATGGCTATTTTAACACTTGACATCGGACATACTGCGTGTGATGGCTAATCTGGTCGGGTAGGACCCTACCCCTGTGATCCTCTCTTCGTCCGACAAGCTGGTCTCGCTGTTGTTTGTAGTGGAGGGAGACAGACTCCCTGCTCTCTTGTGAATGTCCATTGGTCTGGGCTGTAGGTTCACTACCATGCAGTGGTGAGTGTCCCCCACGGGCGAGACCTGGGGGTCATCCCTGTTCTTGTCTGGCATAATGAGGACCCCATCCTCCATTTCTATTGGGGACAACTTAGGCATGGACACCTCCCCATCACTCAGGAGAGAGTGAGCATCAATAAAGGTCAGGGTTGACATATCCATAGAATTAGAGTCACTGTTTTTCGTTTTTCTCCCACAGTATTCAAACTTGTCAGCTAAGGAACACTTCACATTCAGATTGGAGTAAATGTGCTGCTCTTCGTAAGTGGTGATGGTATCATCTGGAAATCTGATCAGAGATTCTAGTCGAGATCGCTTTTTTTTTGGGAATGTTCTAGGCGATTTGACAAAACTATGCTCCAAAATACTAGTACTTCTTTTCCTCTCTGTATACACCATCTTTTTGGCTTCTCTCCACAGCTCCATAGACTCCTTTATCCCATCAGGCGGACTAGCTAGTGGATCAACTATCTCTTGCCCTTTCCTTTGCCGCCACTTCTTACCATCTTTAATTGGCGACATTGAATAACAGCCTTGGTCAGAAGTGTTCTCTCCTGCCTCCAAGTTTTCCTTAAAGGAAGTGCTTGGTCTAATATGTCGATTCATCATAAAAGTTTTACCTTTAAATCTGATTTTGAGGGTGGTTTTCTTCGGTTTTTCTCCGCTTCTGGTGTTGCCAGTATCAGGGGAAAACTCTTTTTTCTCCACTTTTGGCCTTTCATTGCCTATTTCCAGCCACTGTTTAATCAGCATTTGGTTGGGATTCATTTTATATTTTAATTTCCCTTTGGAAGTTTTCCTGCCTCTCCCTACCAGTCCTGACCTTTCACTTGAAGACCTCTTTAGACCCATCTTTCCATTCATAAGTGTTCCTGTTGCATTTTTGTAAGAAGCACTGTCCTTGGGTACAATACCAGGAATATTTTGTTCATTGAAACAAACATCTACATTTTGATCTAGAGAGATTTTGGGTTCTTGTAATAGCCGTCTTAAAACCACATTTTTAGCACCATCATCAACAATGGATGAGTTATACTGGGAAAGAGTCATTTGAATTTTCTGAGAGCCTGACCCTGATCTATTCACAGCAGGTTCAGCATCATCAATGTGATATCCAGCAGAGAAGTCTTTCTTCTGGTCCTCAGAGCTACAAGTCACTGTTGCTGAAGCCTTTGATCTTGATTTCCTCCTTGTCTCCCCTTGCGAGTCCACGTTGCTGCTAGAGAATACCGAGTTTCTTCTCCTTAATTTCTTAGGCCTCGACTCTGATTCAGAATCTGATGAGTCCACATCTGTCCATGTCATGTCTATGTCCAACCTCAACAGCTTACGAAGGCTTTCTTGCTGCTTCTTTTTCCTCTTCATCCTCCTCTTTTCTCTCGTCTCCTCCATGGAATTTGTCCCATCATCTAGATACACATAGCCCTTTGCTTTTGTTTGAGAGGCAGACCCTGGAGAAGCCTTCTTCTTTAGTGATGCAGCTAAAGACTCGCATTTATTATCTACTCCCACAACATCCACCTCTTCATCTTGCAGGTCAACAGCTTTACTCACGGAGTGCTTTTTAGAGGTAGCAGCTGATGGCACAAACTTCAACTCCTTGTTTACAACCCTGGATTTTCCACTGCACTTAGACAGCGACATTGGAGATATGATACTCTCGTGTTTTCCTGGTGACTCAAACACCCCAGCACTGAAATCTGACAGACTGTTTCCAGGACTAAGCACTAAAGAGGTATCTGAACTGGAACATTCATCTCCAGACAACACTTCAAACTGTGAAGCTGACGCCTTTAATTTTCTAAAGCCTTTGGCTTGCTGTTGGTATTCACTTTTCCCTTTGCTTCCAAGGGCTGTGTCTACAAGTCGCTTGTTTGCTCGTGGAGATGGAAGCATTTTCTTTCCTGTCTTTTTCTTTTTGATTCCATTGCCATTATTCCCTGAGTTATGAAAATAAGACAACATTAAAAAAAATATTGAAATTATTTCCAGTTTTCACATAAAAATTGCAGAATATAAAAATTGTCATAACTGTTAACAAAAGCTGTATTAAGTCATTAATAAAAAATTTAAATAAGGCCGCCCAAAAGTAATTCTATCGTTTATCGTCACTTCAAAATACCAAACTTAGGTGGAAGGTCGATAAAATTACAACTAAAATTTTTTTTAACCACAATCATTACTGGAAAAACTCAATTCAAAATTGGGGTTTGTTTATAGTATATTTTTAACCAATTATTTCTCTTAAACCTTCAATTGCGGGTTATGTTAAACACAGAATTAGTTTTGAACAGCCTTATCCAAAATTGTAATTTCAAATAAAATATTGGCATCTGTTCTTTTATTTAAAACCAAGCTTAATGGATTCCCTTACATTTTTTCTCTATTTCGTAGCAGTCTGGACACATGTAGTCGTCTGGGCCAACTTTGATGATGTTCTGACACCCTACATGGGACCCAGTAGACCCGCACCAGTCACAAACCAAAATCTCCCACTTCCTGTAAAATTTAGAAAAATCAATGAAAAATGAAAATTTTATTATCCTTTTCAATGTGAAGCAAATTTTCCTCTACAGCTTAAAAAAATCATAAAATTTTGCCGTTGAAACACTGACCCTCCATCTTTGTTGTAGTCCCGTCCTTTGTCACACTCACACTTCTTGGCGTCACAGTGAAGGTACCTCTCCAACAGGTCTGTGAAGGCATTGGGCTCTGTCTCCCAGGCTGCGTCTCTGTGAAGTCGGTCGAAAAGTTAGTACAAAAAACAAAACTCATAAATGTCATTTTCATGACAATTATTATCATCAACCATTAATAACTTAAAAATTAACCACATTCCTTATTTAGAAATATATATGATTTGAGATGTACATGATAAAAATTTAATATTTAACCCCCCTCCCCCTCCCCAAAGTGTGATATGAGCCACTAACTGGTCTGGGATGTGGACTCCCATCCTCAACATCTCCTCCTGGAAGTGATCCTTGTTGTTACACAGCGGGCATTTAAAGAAGTGTAACCCAGCTGTTGTTGCATGTTTCTAAAAATAAACAGACTTCATCTGTACAATGCTGATGAATAAAATACTAGAAAACAAAACAACCAAATCCTGTTTGGGATGGAGGGTGTGTTTTTCTCCCCTCTGACTATGACACACCTGTATACACATCCTATGGAACCAGGACCCTCTACAGCATGGGGACTTTAGAGTGTCAGGACACGGCGTGTTAAGCACAGAGTTCATGCAGATAGCACAGGACACCTCCGCCTCCTGGGTATCTGGGCACGGTGTCTGCTGGGGTCGGTGTTCCAGGCAGTAAGAACTATAATGCAAGTACCTCAACTTACTGTATACTTATCAGATGTTGTAGATTTTTAAATTGAAAAGTCAACATACAGTGTACAATCATGCACATGGGTATAGAAACTATACACAGTGCTTTAAATCCATCAATCCTAATGAGATGTATAAATATGTACAGTTATACAGAATATGCAGAGCAAAATGGGTATTTTAAAAGTGATTTCTCCTGTTCTATTATGGAACAATCAACATAAAAAATATCTTGTCATATACATGTAACATTGCAATTAATTGTTTCATAATAAAATCTTTGTAAAATTCTCCAAAAGATAGATTACCTGAATGTGTCAAAGAACTGATGGAGGGTTTTTCCATTTATTCCACAACTGAAATGGAACACTGTTCTGCACTTTCCTACCACACAACCAATAGTTGCTCCCTTTTGTTTACAAAATGTGCATCTCTGCAAAATACACAAAAGTTTTATTTGAATCAGTTATAGACAATATATTGGGAAAAGCAAGAAATACCATTTACACACAAAGAATTTTTGCTTTCAAAAACTTGGCAAGTAGATTTACATGTAGTAGAATCCAAGTTATGTGTACATTTCATTCCCAATTGATAGAAACACTACGTGCCTTACGTTATCTGAATACTCACTAGTCTTAGACCTCTTTTAAGTTCTTTTAGTACATCAGCAGGCAGGAACCCAGAAATGCCATCTTCATCAGAATCTCCTCTCTGGCTTAAGCCACTTGCAAACAACTGAAAAAAATGTTCAGTATGTGTTATACTCAAACTTATCTTACAATCCCATCCTATCTTAATTTTAGTTTCCTTGAATAATACCTACTTTATCAACTTCTTACCATGCAAAAATAATGGATTGTCAATCCAAACTTTTTGATCTTTCTCCCAAACTTTTCCTCATTGTCTTCTGATTGGAGACAAAACAAGCACTGGTCCTTGTCAAGACCTAGAAAACAATAGTCAAAAAACATCAAAAACTTCACATAAAATTCAAACATCAACCGCAAAAGAAAATCTCATAAAAAAAAATTTGGGGGCCTACTTTCTAGGACATAATGAATTTACAAAGAGAAGGGAATGTCATTGGGGTTTTTAATTGTTGGATAAAGGTAGAGAAAATCACTCTAGCTTCTTAATGTGGGATAAATGCTGGAAATATTTTTTTCAAAAGAAAAGGGGATGGAAACCTCACTTGGTCTTTTTTTGAATACATGTATCAAAAATAAAGAGGAAAGTTCTTGGTATCTCAGATTTTTTTTTACATGAAGGATAATTGGAAAAACTAATTACTGGTGCCCCTTTTTCATGGTAGACAAAGAGATTGAAAGATCAGGGTTTTTTTTTAATAGATAAAGAGTAGGATGAAAGGAGGGAACACTCACTGGACCCTTTTTTCTTACATGTACCGGTATATGGATAAAGAGAAACATCACTAATTTCTTTTTAATTTGAAGGATAAAGGAAGGGGAATCTCATCAAGTTATTTTTTTCTTACACAAGATTAGTCCCTTATATAATAATATATTCTCTGCATAGATAGAATTTTTTTTAAGTGCCTTTGATATTTAATTAATGACAACGCAAATTTATATATTACATATATCACTATAGTGACTGTGAAACATTGGTAAATATATACGTAAATACATACCAAGAGCTTTTCTAATTTCATTTCCATCTTCTTTCTTGTGATATTTTGTCATGATTTCCACTTATCATGCAACCTTAAAATACAAAAGAGGCTTAAGTACCATATCATCCACTTAACATCTTCACCTAGAAATGGTTCTTGTTGAAACTGATAGTGCATCTGATTAAATGGAAAACTGCATTATATTTTAGTACAAGGTAGGGTTTTTGTTTAGACAATGCATTTTTGTCAATATTGGTTTGCTTGAAAATTCAAATAACACATTGCTATTAGAATAGTAGAAATTTGGTATTAGGGTTGGCTAATTGCCTGGTTGGTGATTTTGAGACAAGTCAGCAAAGGCCAAAGAGTGGTTGAAAGGTCGCTGAAAGTGATTTGACATAATTTAACTCATCATTAAACAAATTTGGCTTGTGTCTTGAAGAGAACAATTGAGTAAAAAATATTAAAACATTTTTTAATAAACACCTGGTTACCACACACTATATTGTGTTTCAAATTGATATGCAACAGCTGGTAATACAATATAAGCTATACATTACATTAAAAACTAAGATCAATGACTTTTAATACTCTGATAATAAACAAACTCTGCAAATGAAAACACGCAAATGAGAGTTTGACAATAATCAGCTTAGGAAACGTCATTCTTCTACTAGACAGCGGAGAGAAGTGGAGAGATAAAGGCCAAGGTTTCATCCACAGTGGTCAATGGATAAGGTACCACTCCACTTTATCATGTCCACTCGTGATGGATACTTGCTAAGTTTCCCTCATTCCATAAATTCATCCAATAATTTTATCTAAACTAAGTATAGCAAGTCACAGTAGACTTACAAATATTACAGCCATGCATCAGTGATCACAGAGCTCAACGCATGCTGCACAGCATCATGTCGGCATCTCTGCAAAAAAATGAACATAGAAACATTTGTGTCAGTTTAAGATATAATGACAAATTGTCAATTTCGAGCTATTCATAAAGAGACCTAAGCAAACTATACAATCTTTAAACATATAAACCTTGAAACGTTTTTCTTCAATCTTTTAAACTTACAGGCGGGGTATTGTCACGTGACAAAAACTTCCGGTTTTAGTAAAATCGGAATATGGTGGGATAAAATTCCGGAATAAAGAGGAACAAACATGGCGGCTTCCAGTGGTCAAGAAAATGCTGTGGTAATATTTTAATGCAACTTGCTTTAAAAAGTCGTGACGTCTTTGCTTATATGCTGCAAATTAGAATTTGTATAATTTCCTGTACATGATTAATGATCGTTTCCTTTATTTGCGATTCAAAAATCTATTTATCATCAATCTTAGATCTCAAATGGGTCATTATTTAGAATGTGCTGATAATATGTCTACGGTGCTAACAGTTAAATTACAATGAGCAACGAAATGTTATACCCTAGCTTTGTCATCCTTTAATTTTCTTAAGAATAAAGGAAGCAAGTTTCATATTATGTGACACTCATCAAATTTATTTACTATTTAATGAATGATCCAACCAGCCAACAACCATTTCTATGAAGGATTCCTAGTATTAAAAGAAAGAATTACAGAAAATAATATGAATGTATAGCTGTTTATTGTCTCATTCAGCCAAATGCACTTATGCAGAGCATCTGGTTGAATGAGGCAAAGCTTTTTACAGTTAGCATATTCTTTTTCTGTCAATGTCAATTTGTCATGTACTGTATAACTTGACTTGATAAGTAAAAAATGTAATACTAATGTAAAACTAATAATGATGGTTTTTACCAAGTTTGATGTCTTTAAAAAAAATTGTATTTGACTGGCCAGAATTACAGCGGAATAGTTGTTTTTGGTTTCTATTCAGATGGAGTTTGCAGTCAACATGACATGTGAGGGGTGTGTTAAATCAGTAAAGAATTCACTTCAAGGAGTAGAAGGTATATTCACTGTCACCTTATGACTATTAAGTGGGGCGCAGCATCCATGCAACTAAGTTATTTAAAACATAGGTACTATGTATCAATATTTAAGAGTGCATGGATGTGTAATTAATTTGTGACTGCATCGATATTCATGAAAAAATGTACTTTCACTTGCTGCTCTCATCACCAATGCATAAAAAATTCAAGATCAGACAAATCTGTGACATCTGCAGTCTATGGATTGTTTACTTTTGTTTACAGGGGTGCTGGTCACTTCGCCCCAAAGCCAAAGCGCCCCATGCACGAGCGCCCCAAATTTTTCTTGGTGCGCCCCAAGTACAATTCACGAGCGCCCCAAGTGTATGTCACGAGCGCCCCAAATGTTGCTTTTTTTCATGATTAAATTTTTTCACGTGTATGTCACGAGCGCTCCAAATGTTTCTTTTTTCATGATTAAATTTTTTCACGTACGAGCGCCCCAAAGTAATATTTGGAATGTTATGAGCAAAATTTCCAAATGCTCCGAATGGTAAATCATGTCGTTGTTTTTTTTTTATTTGTTTTTTTTTTACGAGCGCCCCAAAATAAGTTTCGTTCTGAAATATTATGAATGTAAAATGACTTTTTTTCCAAGTGCTACACACATTGCTATTCTTGCTTGTTTTTTTTTTTTTGGTGTTTTTTTTTTTTTTGTTTAAGTTTCGCTGTCTATTATTATATTTCAAAATGTAGTTTTCGAGTCATAAGCTATTTATGTTTTTTTAATTTTAATTTAGGAGCGTCCCAGAATAAGTTTTGCTATACAAAAATAAAAATGCTGATATAAAGCGATGACAAATATTTCCGTAAACTGTTTTTTATACAAAGATCAAAGCATGAGCACTGAAATTGATATTCATCAAACAATATCAATCAAACAATATGACAATTATCTACCCAAATGACCTTCCAACGCCCCCCCCCCCATTACGTCACATATTGTCAATCCAGGGTATTGGGTGTTATTCCTTCGTTGACATTCGTACGATTGCAAGAAAAAGGTAAGTGCATGAATATTCTCATTTATTTTCTCTCTCTACTTAACAAAACATTAATTTATTTATTTAATTTATAATTTTTTTTTTTTATTATTTTATTTAACACGGTCATACTAATATGTAATTTTAGGAAACTTTTGCAACCAATTTAACAACAGAATCAATAATGTTCGGATCTTTAATATACCTGAGTTTACCTAAACATATTCCCCTGTTCGGTGAGGTTTCTTAGTTAAATTTTTTTAAGAATCTCGGAAAGAGGTATGCAAATATATATGCATTTAATCGTTCATATTCTATCGACTCAAGATAAAACATTCAGAAATGGGGGGGGGGGGGGTCGTAATATTTTAAGTTAACAAATGTTCATATATACAGATATAAACAAAATCTTTATATAAATGTTTCTTGGTGTTTACGCCAAATTAAAGAATTTACAAATAAGGACAATTTGAAGAACCTACAACTATGCATACCTTTAAAGTTTTAACTGGATACTTATTACGAAATTCGAATCATAAGAACAAACTTAGATCAAAATTTTCCATGTAATAAGATTTTCTTGTTTAATAATAATTAATTTAAAGAATATATGCCAATATTTGTAAACAGGTCTGTTTATTGCTTCCTTTATAAATATCACGTTTCCTTTTGGTGTGTTTTAGTTCATTATTGATAGTTTCTACAAAATACCGAACACAATCAATGTATACATACAATACACACAGTGATTACTAGTACATGGTGTACACACATCTAATCAAAGGGGTACGCGACGAAGCCAACGTCTCCCGCGTGTCTGGGTACGTTTTTTTCTGATACCGTGACAGGATACCCCCTCCCTTGACACCTTTTAATGTTTCCGAATATCCCCTTCTATTACATCATCGTCAGTTGTCTTCGGAAGCTAATGTTTTAACACATACGGTATATGTAATACAAAATAAATAATGACACACCCGTCCCTTTGGCCCTATATATCACTGCAAATACAATTATAACATATATAATACACATATTACGCATTCTATTTTTTTTCTTATAAATAATGATTGACTGTAAATGTAAGCTTAAAAAACATATTTAGAGGTTTGCGCGGAAAATTTGAGAGTAGAAGAACAATTGTGTTGGATTATATCTGACATTATAAAAAAATTTCCTTCAAAAATAAGAATACTTTGTACAATTCAACAGAATTGGTGCGCTCGAAATAAAAAAAAAATTGAGGTATGTATTTTGGGGCGCTCGGAATAATGTGTAAGTTTAATGAGATTCCATCGAAGATTAATAAGGACTAATAAACAAAACCATTTTGGGGCGCTCGTGAAATTAATCCAAACTTGGGGACTCACACACCAACGTTGATTTTAGTTCAAAATAGAATAATCTCATTGAGGGGGGTGGGGGGGGGGGGGGGGGTGGGGTGGGGCGTTCGTGTAAATGATGCTTATTTAACGTAAAAGTGAGATTCTCCAACATACATTTTAAAGCAAAATCAGGTTTCAAATATTTATTACACATGAGGTCAAATATTAACTTTATAGCAACATAGAATGCTGATTTGAGAGCAAAGTTAAAAGTTATTTTGGGGCGCTCGTGGAAATGATTTCCTAATCATAAGATAGTTGTCTTACAAATCGTAGGCAACTCCAGGGCACGTTCGTAAAAAAAATAATCCAACAAGATTCTATGCAAAAAGACATAATCAGGAAAATCATTTTGGGGTGCTCGTGAAAACGATCCCGATTTTAGTACAATATTGGAAAATCCAATTTTGGGGCGCTCGGGCAAATTATTCAAGACGTAAGGTGTACTGATACAACAAGATTCTATGCAGAAAGACATAATCAGGAAAATTATTTTGGGGCGCTCGTGAAAACGATCTCGATTTTAGTACAATATTGGAAAATCCAATTTGGGGCGCTCGTGCAAATTTTCCAAGACGTAAGGTATAATGATAATTTTACTTTGGGGCGTTCGTGAATACATTTGGGGCGCTCGTGAAACGTAATTGGGGCGCTCCAAAAAAAATTTGGGGCGCTCGTGCATGGGGCGCTTTGGCTTTGGGGCGATACGACAGTAACCCGTTTACAGATATTAGATAGGTGGTTTTTTTTTCTAAAATGAACAATAAGTGGAAGCATTGATGAACTTTTATACTGTGAGGGGGACAGTGTAATAAAAAATGCACCCAGGAGGAATTTATACCTCACACGAACTTGACACATGCTTCATTTTCTGATTATTTACATGACGGGCACTTTACTGCATGTTAATAAATTGTTCAGTTTTTTCCCCTTGAATGTACATGTATCTACAACTTTATAATTGCTATTAGAATTTTCATTCTTTCTCATTTCTGAATACAGGTGTGAAATCAGTCCATGTAGACTTGAACAAAGACCAGGTAGTTGTAGAGAGCAGCCTGACCTCTTCACAAGTACAGTCTCTGATTGAGAAGACAGGAAAGAGTGCAGTTCTCCAGGGTTATGGAGGATTCAATGGTAACAAGCCTCTTTTACTTGAAAGTAGTAACAGGGTTGTCTCTAAGACCTGGGAGCCAAGGAATTCTCTTACCTAAAATGATGTAATTACCCGCCTGTTATTGCATTTTAAACACAATCTAGCTATAAGCTAGACCCCCAGACCCCCTTCTACTTTTTCATTTCTTCCCTCTACTTCAAGATACATGACATATATTAAAATCTTTCTCTTCAGAAACTCCATTAGAGTCTGGTGTTGTACAATTAAATGCTGGTGACAGCAACATCCAAGGTGTCATTCGTCTAGTCCAATCAAATCCCTCCAAATGTATTATTGATGGCACCATTGATGGACTTCCAGAGGGAAAACACAAACTTTTCATCCATGAGTTAGGCGACATTTCTCAAGGATGTGACAGGTGTGTATATTGCAATGTGTTCATGGTGTTGTAAATGAATAAAAAAGAGTAAAAAGTTTTCATCAGTAATTACAGTCTTAAGATTCATTGATTGTTTTGAATACTTTAAGATTGCCAAAAAGACTTTTTTTAAGGGGGTCAGATGATAAAATATTAGAATTTAAATGAAATCTTTTCTCAACATTAATTATTTCTAAAAAAAAAATACTGAATTACTTCCCTTTAAACAGAGAATATAAATGTATATGTTAAAAACATGATAATGTTAATAATTTCAGCTGTGGTGACATACTTGGGAGACTAAGTCCCCAGACAGAGAAGGTAAATTCTGAAAAATAATCCAAAGCCTTCGAAATTCATTCAAGATAAGATGATGTTCTTAATTTGATGTCTAATTTTTCTTACTCAGCCATTGGGTGAACTAGGAGAAGTTGAAGTGTCTACCAATGGGCGAGCTGATTTCAGACTGACCAATGAGAGGTTAAAAGTGTGGGAGATGATAGGGCGATCCATCGTTGTACATCGAGGCTCCCCGAATATTCAGCAAAAGTAAGAGAAATCAGAAAATTCATAAGTATTCATTAGCAACCCTTAGAGTTCATAGTTTAAACTCCAACGTACTATCAAAATAGCTTTAAAAAAAGAAGAAATTATTGAATAAAACTTAAGTGGGTGTAATAACAGTTCTACTACAGTTATCGTCAATATCGAAGAGATGCTGCAGCCATTATTCTACAATAATTTAATTCTGGTTGTAACGCGGCATTTGATTGGATAGAAAAATTTAGTTAAATTTGTATAACCTGGTTTTCACGTCACAAGACACGTCACAATGCATCAACGTACTAATTCACTTGACGTTACGTTTGAATTTTGAACAGATTTATATCATTTTTAAAAGTAAAACGGACTCAATTTGTACAGCAAATTCCAGAAAATTAAATTATAAGGAATGAACTCAATATCTACCCAAGTTATACTCGTATAACCTGGGTTGGAGCAATTTACGTTTTTTTATAATCCGCTTCGCGGATTATAAAGCGTAAATTGCCCCAACCCAGGTTATACGAGTATAACTTGGGTAGACATTGAGTTCATTTCTTAAATATACCACAAATGTCATCAGTAAATTATCAGATCAAAATACCTATTAGCCTCACACTGATCATGAAACTTTAACAACACAGAATGTAAAAAGCTTTAAAACCATGTCAATAACATGTCTTAGTTCCAGTTTAAACAATTTGTACTGCCTCAAATGTTTACTATGAAAAGCTCAACAGGGCTGTTTCAAAGACCACCCTAGCACATTTGCAGTGTATGTTATTTCGTGAAATAAAAAAAAGAGCAGAATTGATAATTTTATTAGTTTAAAGGAATATGATTCGAAGATATTTTATAAATAAGAGAAATGTGTTTAATATCCAACAAAAATGTTGTTTGAAAAATATAAAAGCCGGCCTTCTTTATCAAGCTGGATTATGAGGAGATATTTGAAAATAAAATGCATAAATATACAGCCTTATAATTATATATATTTCCTTTTTTCAAGACTTTCCTGTGGTATCATTGCAAGATCTGCTGGGCTTTTCCAGAACTCAGAGAAGAAAATATGTTCTTGTGATGGTGTGACAATTTGGAATGAGAGAAACGTTCCGCTGGCTGGATCAGGGCGCAAATCTAAAATATGAAAATTTTTATTTGCCATCACAGTGCTTTAATAAAAAGTCCCCAATCTGAAAATAGTGATTAAATAATGAAATCTCTGAATCAGGTGATTTTTTGGTAATAAAAAAACAAATTTAAACTGCAATTAACATTTTTTATGCAAAGGGGGAAGTTAAAATAAATTGATTGTAGTTACACTATGAAATATATTTAAAATTATTCTCCCTATATACATGTAATTAAAGCTATGTAAATGTGAACTCAGCACTTGATTATATTATGTATGCTTTAAGAGGACCATGTGATATACTGTTGTATTGTTATGAGAGGTTTTGCTCTATATTTATGTGTGTGAAATGGTCTACTTTTTGTTTTAATAAAACACAACACAACATACCCTGTCATTTTTTTTTATTAAAAAAGAATTGATCATACAAATAAAAACAGTACAGTAGACTACAAATATAAATAAATTCTTTTTATACATGTGTGTGTGTAGAATGAGTAAATATCTATCTTCTAATTAAGTCTAGGACCAGTTAAGTGCTTGAGAATACTTGGTATTAATCCATTTTGTTTCACCATTCGAGTTTGTTATCAACACAAAGGCACTGCAGTTTCTTCCCATTTTATCCCAATTTTAGGCACAGAATTGGAGTCGGGTTGGCACAATGTGAATAGCACAGCAGGAGAATGAACATGTTCACAGAATAAAGATCTGTGTCGCATAGTTAAATATTGGTGAGTGTCATTCTATGATAAGTCAGTCCTGAAAAAGAACCACTTTCAAGTTTCGTTATCTGTCTTTTCTTGGTACTTTTTAATGTGCTCCTGAAGCTTGTCTTGGTCAAAAAAGTTTCTGAAAAAAGAGATAACGTCCTGAATAAAATTGTAGTTAACCAATTGTAACCAGTATAAATCATCCATGAAAATATCTCTCTATATGCTGTTTGAAACATGAAGAAATTATGTTTACCCAAAGTAAATTCTGCCTTGGTCATTTCCGGGTTTCTGGTCGACTAAACGTTTAACAGCTTCCTCTACTTTAGCTCTATCATACGGAATGGCTAGTTCCTAAAATATTGCACAAAATCAATGTTCCAGCGGTTTACAACATTCAATCACACTAATACATATAATTATTCCAATTTCTGAATTAGCTTTGATATTAAAGTATGCAGTATTACCTCGCAGGCCGCAAGGAATTGCTGGGGTTCAAGGGTCATGGAGTTGTCAGGGTCATATCTCTTTAAGATATCCAGCAACCGGAAGTCGTTGACGACAATGTGCTGGTCCAGAACCATAATGGGGTCCTTCTTCCGCCGCGGGTTGGGATCAATGGCCGGTTTACCCAGGTCTTCTGTAGTGTTTCCCACTCTCAGTATGGGACCGTGGACTACTTTGAAGTTTGGCCTTTTGGCTTTGATGTCTTCAATGATGCGCAAGAACTCAAATTCAACGGGAACATCCTGAAAGAAAGACCATTGACCTTGAGGAAGCTTAAAACATAAAGTCTTATCAAATATCATTGATTCTACCGGAAGTTTTCTAATAAAACAACTGTTTTGGCACATACCGTTAGATCAAGTTCCTCCATTTCACTGCTCTCGCTTTCATTAATAGCCTTTGCTAATGCTATTGCACCTGCTGTTGTTAGAAGGTTGTTACCCATCTGCAAACCGTAAGCAATGGTAATTTTTCTATGACTTTGTAGCAACCAACAGTCGTTAATATTTACACGTAATATCCCATGTACCAACCTTGAGTATTCTGATATTGTCGTTACTCATTATGGCTTTGGCCACCTTTATGGCTACGTCCGCGCTGAGCCGGTTGCCGCTGATGTCGATTTCTTGGAGAGAATTGTTGGTCATCAGAGCATCGGCGATCGCAGCGCCCCCCTCTGGTCCAAACCCGTTCCATGCCAGACTGCATTTCTTTAACCGTACGTTTTCCTGTAGAGAGGGAGGAGGAGAGCAGAGTAAATAAACCATAAGATCAGTCTTCTAATGTCGGAAATGCATTGAAACTTTACTTGAATTACCTTGATTCCCTTTGCAACAGAGATTGCACCTTTTTGTCGCAGACAGTTCCAGCTCAAATCCAGAACATCTAAGATATCGTTGGCACCTGTAGAAATAGTACAGAAAAGTCTGAGCTTCCTCTTGAAAAACTTTTAAACCCAGGTTATCGAACATGTGGTCAGAATTAATATGAAATGTCTTGTGATAACAAATATCGTGTATAGGTATATATCGAAAGGTTTTGTGTTCTCTCACACTGTTCCGCTATCGTTTGTCGTAAGGCATTAGAGATACACTACCAGTGTCATTAGAGATACACTATCAGTGTCATTAGGGATACACTACCAGTGTCATTAGAGATACACTATCAGTGTCATTAGAGATACACTATAAGTGTCATTAGGAGCATGAGGGATTATCTTCGTACCTATGGCAGGACCCAGAATCTCTCCAGCCTGTTCATCGAAGCGATTGTGACTCAGGTTCAGCACTTTAAGATACTTGTTTGTCTGCAATGAAAAGAGGACAAGAAAAAAAATGAAAACATAATTCCCAGAAGGAGGTTTGGGCTCGCGATCGTCCGTCTGACATAATTACAATATTTCAGGAAATCCAAAGCGATAATACCTGTAAAATGAGACAGTGAACAGAAAGAGCAAGGCATTGGTACATGCTAAGGTTTCATTACACCTGCTCTGATTTGCGTAAAGGTCAGGAAAATGACAAATTGGCGGGTTTTAAAGACACGGTGGGCTTGTAAATCTAGGGTGTTTTACAGACATTTGAAAAGAGGAAGATTTTTTTTGGCATGTTGATTGTATGAGATTAGATTTGCTTATCGTGTAAAAGTTCATAAAAAATGATCCTATACCTCTAAAGCCTGGGCAATCACAGCCGCCTCTACCGTCCCAAACCCATTGTCTGAAAAGAAAAGATATATTGCATGGTTTAAATAAAGAGGCAATATGTTTTATGATTGTGGGATAAAAAACCCACGCACCTGTAAACTATATTTATACAAGGCTATCTGAACACCATGATTTTTTTTAAATCAAAGGTTACTAGTATATTTCTCATTTGTCAGCCAATTAACAATGAGATGCCTTAACAACCATCAATCTTTGTGGTTAGGGACTGTGAATTATGTAACAAATTTAATCTGCGCGTATATTTATTTATTTAGTGTTCCAGTGACATACATAGCGACACGGCTGTTCTCCTACCTGATATATCCAGTCTGCGAAGACCTGCATTTGTATTGAGCATTCTACATAAACTTTGAGCACCCATAAGTCCAAGTCTGTTGTCTGCAAGGCACTACAAGCACACATTTAATCATGTACATGTAAGTATTGATAGGTTTCCGCAACAAAAAAAAGAATTTAAATTTGAGAGGGTTTTTAAGGATGCTCACCACATCTGTGACGTAATCATTTTCCTCCAACATACGCGCTACCGCTTCACCACCCTCCCCTTCAATCCAGTTTCCCCGCAAATCAAGTTTTTCAAGTGTGATTGTGTCCTAAAAAAATGACTTCGTGATTGAAAGATATCAAATTCTTTAATTCGGGTGGTCGTAACTATTTTGAAACTATATTTATCTCTTTTAGATGAGGAGCTCCATAAAAAGATAATAGAAAATAATCTAAAATATTTAGGTTAATAAAAATTATGGCTAAAAATCATATCTAAAATTTAAAAAGACTTGACGGGTAATTTGTTGAGCGTCCAGCCTTTTTAATTAAGTGTACTTTGCACTTTATATGACTTTGTTGGGATGAAGATAGCACAATACTGCAGAGTGAATACATTTGTATAAAGAAGCCTACCTTTAACACTAGTGCAATAGCCCTTGCTGCACTGGGTCCAAGTCCGTGGTACCTCATTGCTAGCTCTGTATCTTGGATGTGACGCATGAAGTAGTTTATAGGAACCAGTCCAAGCTGGTTACATATTTTTGTGTAGTGAGATCGACCGCTTGTATCATGTACAAATGCTTCCTCTGCAAAAGTTATCAAAAATATATATATACATTATTGTTCATTTGTTTTCTTTCTATTTCATCCAAAAGACGAATCATCCGATAATGTTGTACTTTCATCTCATAAATAAATGATATAGATCAAGAGAATTAATTCACATTATCACATGTAATGAAATTTCATATATAAAATACTATAGCAAAAGCACCTTGATTCAAAATAATATAAGGGAAACCTTGTAATCATTAAATAATACCCACTTCGATAATTTAGTAATTAGTAATTGCGTCTAGAATATATTCCTACTTTAATAGTGTCCGACTATAATAGAGTCAGTTTATGATAAAATCCTACTACGATATAGTCCTACTGTGATATTTAAAGTCCTACATCAATATAGGCTTACTATGAAAAAGTCCTACTACGATAGAGTCCTACAATGATAAAGTTCTACTACAATACAATCCTACTAAGATAAAGTCCGAATTCCTACTACAGTTGAGCCCTATACTGTAGTGTAGTCAATCAGTACTCACCCTCGATTTCGAGGTCGGTGTCATAGTCCTCCTCCTTGGGTTCCGCCTCTATCGGTTCCACCACTAGGTCTTTGAGTTCCACGCTCTCTTCCTCAGAGAAAGAATCCTCTCCCTGCTCCACATCCACCTCAAACTGTACCTCCTGGTACTCTGTGGGCTTTATTTCTGTGATTAAAATATTCTTCTCTTCATCTTTTTTCTCCTCGTCTTCTTCATGGAACACTAAGGGCGACGTCGTTTTCTCTCTCGTGGCGGGAGTCCTGACGAGCGTGGCGCGGGCGGATTGCGAGGGGATCCGTACATTGGGGGTGGAGACCTCCCGCTGTAGCGTGGTTAGGTTCTGACCAGAATCCTCATCTGGCTCCTCCGGTACCGACTCCAGAGGAATCTGGATAAGAAACGAAAAATTCATGTTCTGAGAATCTGAAAACCAGCCTTAGTTGACGATGGAGAGCAAGTCTTAAAGATAATTGTGGCTCGAGAATGGGATCTTATGGCATTCACGTAAGTGGTAGCCACATTCTTATCAATTATTCAGCGAGGCAATTGGTTACAATATGAACTACTTCAAGAGCAATAGAATAACCAATAAATTTCTGAAACAAAATTGTTCAAAACGTCTCTGTTTTTAGGGTAAGAAACTAAAGCCAGCCTTTTCCTGTTTGTGAGAAAAATAAGGAGAACACTTACAAGATCCTTCAATAACGTTTGCTCGAAAAAGCCGCTAAAAGACGATCGACAGCTTCTAACAAACGTTTAGTAATTTTCGTTTGAAGGGAATTCTATCTTTCATGTACTTTTGCTAAGAAACCTTTATTGGTCTGTCGGCCATTGATTTGGAAGCTAAGTCTCCATTAGCATCGTTTTAATTAAAAGGACCTGACACTTCATCACTTAGCACGCCATTTTCTTTTCTCTGGCAGCAGGAAATTCTTGATTGAATTCAGCTTGTCTTTGTGAAATCACGATAGACCATCGTCCACTAATGTATGTATTGGATTTTTTATTGGCAGGCTTTGTGTGGACTATTTGATTTCTTTTCCACTCAATGAACGCTGCTCAGGGACCACTGAATATGACTTTCCAATGGATTATCATATTTTGTTCGAAGCAGCAGTTTATTCGTAATTCAAAGTTAAATTTGCATCTAACTACTGGGCCTTTGCACTATATGCCTTGCATCTGAGAGTTGAATTCATAAGTCTATGAACGCAATAGCTCCAATTATAATTAAAACTTTGAAAAAATAAATAAAATTAAGCAGCTATTTTGGTATGCATAAAATTATCAACAATAATACTGGTCATCTGAATATTTACCATGGAATATAGGCCTAACATGCCCTATATATAACAATTGCAATTCATAACGCCATTTTTTACAGCGGTGTATATTTGGCAAGGTTAAATCTTTTCTTAACATGTTAAAGTGGTACTCAACAGGTTTATCCGATATAAACAGAAGATCATGAGTTCCATTCACCCACACGTCTCGAGACAAAAGTCGCCAGACATCATGCAGTCTGGATGCAACCATTCTCTTCCTAGGTTATGCAATTGCGGTACGGCCTATAACCACTGTTGTTATCGGACCCGCCGACGCAACTCCGGCTTATCTCAGTGGCCCCCATATCACAGCATAATATCGATCCAACACATAAACCCGATTTCGATTGTTTTAAATCTTTGCCAAAAAAGCCTTTGTTGTTGAGCCACAAATCAAGGTTATAAAGTTATGTATTCAATAGCATGTTGGTTGAAACCCTCTTTTGTGTTGACGCCATTTTGTCTAAGGTGATTAAATCTAGTAAAATAAGTAGGCTGCAAGGTCTCGATGTAAAAAAAAAAAATGGTTCATCAAATATTAAAACTTAAAGTTAAAAATTTAATATATTTGCAAGTAGAAATTGAACATTACTTAATAATTCATATTGATGTGTTACATACATGTACCAAACTGATCAAAATGCTCTCTACAAAATTGCCGTTTCTGTGAGAATATTGATTTTAGTTGGGTTTTGTTTCGCCTATGTGAACATAAGCTTTCCACAGATTCGTTTCAAAACAAAATTAATGTTTTAAGTTGTTTAAAAGTGAAATTATAATTTTTAACACTCCCCAAAAACGGAAGGCTTATATTTTCATGGTTTTCCGATTTAACAACATAATCGGATTATAATTGAGACCAATCTGCTTGGCTTCTTTATGCAATTATTATTTTAATTATTATTTTTCCTCTTATGTACATTAAGCGCTTTTCCAAATTTAATCCCGCTGTGGCCATTGTACGTGGGACAAAACATGTTCACACTTTTAATGTAAAATGGCTTCGCCCAAAGCCCAAAACGTGTTTTCTCGATTTCTCTCATGCAAAACATATTTTTCTACTGATCAATCAGACCTACTTGGTTTTGCAAAAGCACAACCTTTTACAGTCAATATCCGTTTTGGATACAAAGTAGAGTAACTGCAATGGATACCGGAGATTTAAAGAGAAGATATATAATAAATATAGGAGCAGCTATTATTTGCAAAACAATTGTAAAGCTCTTTCGTATTATTTGCAGAACAAAAATAAAATTGAAATAACTCCTGTTGCTAACGATATAGAACCATGTTGTCTATACCTGGCTCTATGTAAACATATCAATTAATTATGGTTGTCAACTTATTAATAATGAGTTTCCTTGTCTTATCATTAACAGATAATCGAGAGCCGTGACAAACTGGCGTGGTTGCGCGAGAGAAGACCCCACTTCGTGTCAGATTGAATAGCGCTTCTCTCTCAACAACCGACTCGTCCTAAGACGAACGAAGAAAAACAAAGAGCCACCTTTGACATGAATTATGAAATCTGTGTCAAATCGACACCTCACATCTTGACAACGATTGATCGCCGTGTTAATAGCGGCGATGAAGCAATTAATATTCATAATCCCACGAGTCGGATTAAAACGGATACTTGATGCGTATCCATGAAATGACAGCATCCCGTGTTTACCTGTAGATTTTCCGATTGTGTTCCGGAATCCTGCATTTTCTCACCCCCGGTCATGACTACGGAAAACACAACATGGTCAACAATATCTTCTTTCACTCTATCAATAATCCCGTATTCTTACAATAACACAATCTATTTCCTCAGGTATCAAAAGAAGCAGAAATTTCAAGTCCCAATATCTTCATTTCAGTATCCGTGACAAAAACAAATATTCGATTCCATGTAGATTTAAATGAAGTCAAGAACACGAATTCACCTATAACCATTAAGCAAGTCCAATCAAGTTGAATTTTTTTCCAAGCTGGTTATTTAAGACGTGTATACAGGGGACATTAATTCAATATTGCTGTCGATCCGATAAGGTCTCGTCAAACGAGTTCCATTTAAACTTAAAAAGTTCGGTGTGGCTAACAAATGTTGATCAATATACATTATCTTGTAGCACTGTTAGAACGCTAGAATAATAACTATTAATTTTCTACATGCATTTACAAATATTTACCCCCTGAAGGTTGATATTTCGACTGAAAATTCAAGTGTTATTGATTTTAAAATCACCGTACAATGTTCTCCAGTTTCTTTTATCTTCTATCTCCATGGATAATGAGATTGTCGAAGAACTTTCACGGTATGATAACGTTACCTAGTTACGGTTCAAATATTATTTCGACACCCCCACACCCCCCCCCCCCCCCCCTCTCCCTTTCAGGGCGTACCCACTTAAAATTTGAAAATTCTAAACAAGTAAAAACATTTTAATTATAATTTGCTTTAATCCACTTTAACATCGACAGATGTCCCATACCAGGTAAGATATTGTGGTGTCAGTTTATGCTGTTACTTATCATTTTAGCGTCTGTTTTTACTTTTGTATTGATGATTCATGTGACTGCTTTGTGATAATTGTTCATTAAAAACCCATCACAATCTGAAAGATCCAGCATCCTCTTACAGGTTGGACGAAACAAAACCCGATTGTTATAAAGATATTAAACGAGAAACAGATAAACCACATATGTAAAACATAACAGTTACTGTGTTTTTTTCCGGACAAAAATACAAAAAAGACTATTGTTCAGATGTAGACGATTCAAAATATAGAAAAAAAAATAAGAAAAACAGAAGTAGCAGCATCTGAACTCGTTGATATGAAGAACTCGTTGATATGAAGTGCTCAGTAAAATAAACAGTCACACATCCGAGAGGCAGACCTTTTACCTGTTCCAAAGGCCTTCCATTTCGGGGGGCTTATGGACCGCAGTGTTGGTGAGCCGGATGGGTGATTGCTTATTTCGTATCAAATCTGCTCCTATTGCTATAGCCAGTAAGCTCCTAGTCCGAGAGATATACTCTTCTAATTTATTAATTCAATTTGATGAACAATAACGAACTAATTAATCAATGACACAGTATCAGCATATTAATTAAGACAAAACTAATATCACAATATAATAGAAAATAACAGCATGTACTATCAAATGGTAAGTATATTAACAAAGCCACATCGTATTATGACAAAAAATAACAAAAGCATTTTGCATATTTTAAAATTGTAATACAAGCAAACAGTATGCTAAACAAAGCAACAACGTATATTTAAAGACACGCTTTCAGAACAAATATATAAAAACAGCTTACAGTGACAAAGTAACACCATATAATAATCAGAGTACCGAAGAACTGACGGGAGTTGATTTTGTCGATGTTTATTTATTTTAAAATCAATGATATGTTATTTTTCTTATCTTCTTTATACCAGATAAAAAGTGTGAAATTGATTTAGCCTTCATTCTTGTAGTTTCTAATTTGAATTACGCACATTTTTTATAATATGAATTTTTGGACTTTTTCGACAAGAATGTCGAGACACCCCCATATGAATCATGATAAATAATATTTAAAGATAAAATGAATTCAATCAAACTATGTATCAGTAATAGAAATATTTCTCGAAAATTGTATGGATCCAAGCAATATTGAACTCTAGTCTCTTTCAACCAAACGCTCTGCTGACAACGAAAATCTCCGACAAGGATTTACGGAGACAGCCGAACGTCGAGTTGAACGAGACGATATTGAACTCTGGCGTAGGAATACATACGACTACAAAAATATTTAAATTGTTCGTACCATTTAAAATCTGGCTATTTTCAAGGTATTTATAAATAAGTTTTCTTGAAAAACAATGCTTTAGCATACATTACATCGAATTCATCAATTATTTTCAAGAACTAAGTCTTGTCAGCAGCAATAATTTGTGCTGAGGTCCAAACACTGTTTCACTTTCGGTTTGTCTAAGTAACTGCATAAGAGAGTTGATTAAAATCAACCCCCAACAACCTACAAACTACTTGTAGTATCAGCATATCAAACAAAATAACAACAGTAATAATTTCTATATGCATAAAAAATGTTACAGCATACCGGTTTATCATACAATGACAAAATATCAGCACGTAATACAATTTTAGTAACGTCAGATAACAACAAACTTTCCCCGAGTTATTATAAATTATAAAAAAAAAACAATATCATACAATGACAAAATATCAGCAAGTAATACAAAGAACATACTAGTACAACAGCAATCAAATAAAGCATGCAAAGTTTAACACAAAGAGCATATGTTCGTGTTAATATGTTTACTACTTATAATGGTGATAATAATTTAGACATAAGATTTAAAAGAAAAATATAATAACAGAAGGTATAAAAAAAAGTTTTACTCCTGATCAAAGGTGAATTTATACGTGATCAAATATTCTAAGGTTTTTAATTTTAAATAACTTGCTAGAAATCATTTTGAAGAAAAAAATGGCACACGCCAGGCTGCCAACATCTAACTCATTTTCAGAAACAAATACAAACATGTTTCTTACATGAATAGAAGATTTGCTAAACTTGGACCTCATATGTAGACGACAATTAAAGGCATCACAGAAGTAAAGAAAATTAACTCATCTAACTAACCGTGCTTCTGAAAGAAATGATCGATTTTTGGTTATTGATCTAAGTTTTTTGGTTAAATTAGATGTTCGGGTACCAATTTAAGCGATATATGCACTTTCTCCGATTAAAACTAAAACGGTTCCTTTATCTTCCTGTGTAAAAGATTTTTTTGAAAAGCTATTTGTTAAAAGAACAATTCATGCATAAGGTCTGAATTATGCAATAATGAACACTAAGAGGTACATCTACAAAGAAAGAATCTAACCATATATTGGTTCACGAAATTAAGGATATGCAAACGAATATCTTACCTTTAAATGTCTATTTTGATCTCAAAAGCTTTTGCATTGGAATGCATTAAATGTGCAATTTCATTTCTCTTCAAAGTTTTATTTTCCCTATAAAAAGAGTTCTTATTTCGAAAAATGAACAAAATTTCCTTGCATGCTAAGAGGAAACACAGTTATCCGACAATTTGATAAAGGAACGTTAATTAATGATTAAAATAACTGAATGTCATTTGAATAAGGAAGCGTTCTTTTATTTTCTCTGTCAATATAATTATTATTTCTAATTTTTAATTTCGGTAGAAATAATCGTTTATGAGGTAAATAAGACAAAGGCTGTGTATTTTGTGTTCTGAGTTTTGGTTTTTCTTTGTTTGTTTTTTTGGGTGGGGGTGGGAGGGGGGCTTCATCAATTGCAACTTCTCGGGCCTTTCCGGCAGGCTTGGAAAAGCATCTCGAATGTATTAACATTACCGGATGTTAGAATTTTATACAAAATGGAGTCGCTTCCCATTAAAATAAGTATCGGCTAGAAAGCCTTATAAGTCGCTTCTGTGTTGTATTTTAGGGTATATCATTTACTTTAATGAAGTCTAGCTTACATCTCAACAGATTGTAAAATGTGTTGTATTTATATCTAGTTTTATAAAAAGGGGGTTGTCATGGACGCCTAGGTAATACTTCCGAGCCTGCCGGAAAGGCCCAAGAGGTTGCGATTGGGGGCTTCATGTTACTTTATGACACTTTCCAATAAAAAAAAGAGAGTATGTACGCTTGAAGCATCTTTACCGAAATGTTTTGTTACGATGTATTTGAAAAATAGTCAAACAGCCCCCCGGTAAAAATTTTAAAACAAGCAAACACATCCCCCAAAACCGAGTCATTCCTATTCTAAATAAAACACACGAAAGCCCCTTAACTCGATAAACCATAAACGTTTCCCTAAATACCCAACACTAAAAACAGGCAATAACCAAAAAAAAAGAACAACAACAACAAAAAACAAACAAACAAAACAAAGGAACTACATCTGAAAAAAAAAGTTTTGTTAAAGTAGTATAACTTACTCTTTAACATGACTAAACAATACACTATACTACTCCAATAACTATCGATGATCAATGGACTGTTTGTTCATTATAAAATAACTCCTCCATATGAATTAAACCACATCTTGTAGTCGAGTACCATTCAAAAGAAACTCAGTGATAGTCTATGTAAGTATTTCATTTACTAGTATCTATTTTTTTTTCCGGTATGTTACATATGTATATATTTATTCTATTATTATTTTTGCAACATTTTTTTTTTGTAATATCTGTTCATTGAGATTTTGTACTTTCGTTACTGAATGTAACCGATTTGTTACTTCCTGATGTAATATTGATATTAATTTCTTGTATGATATATATTACATATAGGAGGATAAACAATTACAAAGTCGACCTTATAATAACAATAATCTTTTAAAAGTAAATTGGACACAACATTTCCAAAATAATATACAAATTCTATTCAAATACACACGTCATTAAACATTATTCTTATACAACATATATAGTAATTAAATACATAGTTTAAAATTAAGTTATTAAATTAAAGTATCTACCTAAAATCTCATAGATTTTTGATTGGTTAATAAAAATATAATTTGGAAACTTAATGATAGCAATAGCTTTCAAACGTATTTATATACTTTATTTATACATTGATAAGTATATGACACGGTATTCTATTCATCAGAACTATTTATATCATCAATCGAAACTAACTAGCAAACGTTGTCCAATAAAATTTAAGTTATCGGTTTTTATGATTTACTACCACCCGCCTCAACCTTTACCCTGCATGGATTTAAATTACCAGGGATTTTCCATCCAAAAAACTCCTTGAATATCTTTGTTTCGAATCCATTTTTATTTATAGCATTGAAACTATTTAGTTTATACTTTGCACGGAATATGATAACATGGCAGATGCAGAGCATATGATAATAATCTACATTTGGATAAATGTAATGTAATGCAATGGCGTTTCAAGACTTTTTACAAAAAATGCAGTAAACTAAAATAAAAAAAATATTTTTACCCAAGTAAACTTGACGAATCAAACTAGAAGGAGAAAAAAAAACCACACTTATAAAAGTTTGCATGGGTATTTAAACACCTAACTATCTACACATATAAATGTGTATATTTTAAAATGCCACGTCATCTACCTTTCAGATAAATAAACATGTTTTTTGCAATTTTTACGACGACACATGGTGCTTTATATTTATCTGTCTCTACAGACATATATCATTAACAGATGGAAAAGTTGATGTGTGAACATTTTTTACAAAAAATAATCGAGTATGGTCTTAATCAATTGAAAAAAAACCCACTTGTAAATGTTTTGGTTTGAATTCTGTTTTCCAAAAACGTATGATTTATGTTCACACTAATTTTAACACGTCCGCAATATCTGGGGAAAAAATCTGTAATGGTTTGTTTTTTTATTTCATAATGATCAAAATTTGCTGTGATGAACGTTCTTTACGTGAATCTAATTTCCAGGTACATAATTTGACAACTTATATACCGTCCTTACAGGTAGAATTTATAAATAATTGTATATTTTCGTATAATATTCACATTAGCTGTACCATCTTTGTTGTATCTCAAAAACGTATTAAATGCAGCACGTAAACTACAACTATATAAAACATTAGAAAAAATTAACATTAGTTCATTTCTGTATTGGAGAAACGCAATACACAAACTGTTATCTATGTTTAAATATAGATTCGGAAAGTCCAAAAGGTAATATATAGGTAAAGGAAGTTACTATAACTAGTATGAAAAAGAGAATCGTTTGTTTCATATCTTGCCCTTTCCAGGAATCTATTGAAAGTACCTATATACATGCGCACTACGCTACTCACACATTCATTTTCTATACTTTGCAGAGGAAAAGAGGCAACCCACATACTGGATATCGATGTAAGTTTTATTTCAACGATTGCATTATTTACAAAATATGTATCTTTTATAATTTGCAAGCTTAGTTTGCCTGGCAATTTACCATAACTCGATGAGCTCAACGAGAATTTATCCGCAACATCATACATACACGTGATATAATAGGTTGAAGAGCATCTAAATTACCTCGATATTAATAGTTTTATCATTTCTTTCTGTGTTGCATATCCGGGTGACATTTTATCTAGTTGACAAATACTTTTAGAAAGCTTTTCATTTTTTTTTACAATCAAAATAGTCTTTCTTTACTTAAAATAGTTTATTACTACAACACAATCATTTACTAGTTAACTTCCTTTTCTATCTAAATAGTACCATATAAAGTATATTTTGGAAATCATTGTTTCGCGTAGATTTTTAAGAAACTTTCATGTCTGACTGGGAAAACCAGACTTCAGAGTTTTAGCCAATCAAAACCAAGTTCGAAGTTCTTTACTATTTATTCCCCTTATTTTGAATTGCTGCCAAAATCCGACTTTAGACTTTGTGTCGTCTGATAGTAAAAAGACTCAAAATAAACAGATAGGCTTTCACAATCCATTCGAAAATGAAAGAAGGAATGACATACTTGTAGTTTCCTATATATCATTTAAAAAAATAAATGTTAACAGTTATTTGTACATAAATTTACCTTAATACACTTACCTGTGTCCTATTTTAATGAATATCTGTACATGAAATAGTATGCGACATAATACGGAGACCCCTTTTTTGTCAACCGGTTGTAATTCGTATCTATCATGGCTTGCCGAGTCGTAGATAATGTATTGTATTTCCATCTGCTCAAATACAGTATTTGGGTGTGTGATGAAAAGGGGGATAAATGTATCAACTAAAATATAGTTTTCAACTTTTTTGTTATTATAATCAAGGTTTTCGCGTAATTATTCAAACAGATGTGAAATATGGTACATATGTGACTAACTATCAAAAAATCTGATCCTATAAAGGAAAAAAACAACACCACAAGACATTAAAGATCGGTTTATAGGCATACTTTATGTTTAATTATCACTTAGTGTAACATAAGTCGGAATTATTTCAACAGATTGTGACTTTTACCTCTTATCACAGCATAATGATAGCTTTACATTAGCATGTCATATCAAATGTTGCAATGTTTTATTTGTATTGATTATCTTTTCATTTGTAATGAATAATTTTCTATTTTCATGTCTTAAAGCTATTAATTTATAAATTTTTATTATTTTTGAATAATATATATTTTATGATCTTTCATTTGAATTTCATTTTTTTTTTCGTTTGTCTTACCAGTTTGTATATGATCTGATTATAATAATAAAATCCCTTCCAATACCAAAACTCACATGGTATAAGATAAAATTAATTTGTTCTACATAATGAATAAAAATTCAAAAATAAGAATGAAATAAACGAAAATATTAAAACAATCCTTTTAATCATTTATAACTTTAAAAGTATAGTAAATATTCTAATACGTATGTTTGCAATTTCATCATTTAAAAGCAATGGTTGACTTTATGACCTTTCAAAATCTCAAAGTATTGCCATATAAGGAAATCTTCTTTCACAGACATATGGAAAACAGCCAAAAAAAATGAGATGTTGCAATATTTCCTGTTTCAAAAAAAAACACATTCAAAAACGACTTTTAAACGATTATTAAGTATACATATTTCATGACAAAAAGAAAAAAAGCCTTACGAAAACATTGACAATGTCTCAAGACCGAGCTGAAGACATCAGAGAAATCAGGCACAAGTAGTGACAGACGTACTTGGACTGACAAGTAAATGGAAAAACAATAAAAGTATTTTTTGTCGGAATTAATAATCCTTCAAGCAGATTTTTAATATCTTTCTTTTTATCATTTCTTAAGAATTTAAAATGGGGATAATAATTTTACGGTTAAACACTCCTTGCGATTCCATCTTTTCATTTCGACAATGCAAGTAGAAAATATAGAATTCAAATGATAAAATGCAAATGAAATACAAATAAAAAAGTTATACATTATAATAGGAAATTAAACAAAGCAATTTAAATTGAAAATAATTTTATTACTATTATTCCTATTTAGAAAACGTTACTGGAAAATATCAAATTTCGTAACCTTTAACACGCCTTACATTGATTATTCCAAAAGGTAATGTTTATGCATGTGTCAAAAAGCTTTGAGTTTCTTAATCCTCTTAATTTTGGGTTGTTTATTGGGGTTTTTTCTTGAACTAAATATTAACTACCCACCCAAAACCCCTAAAACAACCTACTACATACTTATTATCGTGACTTATTTGTAATATAAAGAGTGTATCTAAAATTAAGTTGTATTTTTCTTGCAACGTTTAATATAGTTAAAAAGCCGTTGTAGTAATGGTATCATCCTTACAATTCATAAAATAGATAAACAATATTCCTATCAATATATCATACAAAGTAGTTTAAGCAACAAAAAGCATTCTCATTCTGACATCCGTTGAAATGGATTGTTGCTTTTGTGCCGGTCTTTGGCCAAGTACTAGAGAAAGTTGACTTATTTCTAGCATAATGGTGTCTAAAGTCAAGTTTTAGAAAAAAAAAATTCATGATCATAACGAACAGACAGAAATATTTTATAATACTATTCTGAATATTTTTCTAAAGGGTTGAAGGGACAACACCCGTCTTTTATTTTTGGTTTCTTTTTTTTTTCTAGCACGCAACGCAAAAAGGGTGGTGCGTTAGGATTTAGGAAGAAATGGGAATAGAAGTTTACGAACAAAAGGATGTTAGGGTTCTGAAATAGATATATTTTTGATTCTGGCGCCAGCATAGCTATGACTTCCAGTTATCATCATAAATACATTACATAAAAGTGATCAGTTTGGATACAAAGCACACAAAATCATGTCATAGCAATAAAATACAACTACATGTAACAGTTTTTCACATATTTAAATTCCTGTGCACGTTACAACATTTTCTTCTACGCATGTTACTTTTCCATTGATGAAACTTATTAATTCATTATTAAATAGAAATATTCGTATCGAAATTTTTATACATTTCGTATTTAAAAAAAAACAACCAAAAAATTGATTTTTAAATATCTAAAATAAAAAAAATAATGCCAGCTCTGTGTATTTAATTTAACTATACTAGGAAATGTAAAGTGTTGAAAACATGTGTATAAGAAATATTTTCGTTTCTTTAATTGAAAAAAAAATGTATATCAGAAACAGTATCTAAACATCCCTTTCCTGTATGATTTTAAAAATAATAAATCTTGCATTCTAATTTCCATAGTCTATATGATAAAAGTATTTGACACATTTCGCAAAATGCCTGTTGAAATAATTTCTCTCTTTTAATAAAACATATGAAGTTATAAAATAGAGCAAGTGGTGGACATGTACCATCATATTTATCTTATGATCGAAATCAACTATTTTTCAGCGATTAACTTCCTTAAAAGTTCATGTACTATAAATGTTTATGTTATGCGTCACGTAACACTGAAAATATACACGTACATATCATATTATAATAATTGACAAGAAATTTAGTTTTCTAAAAAGATATACAGATAAGGGATAAGTAATTCACCAACAAAATTTAGGATTTTCCTTGTATATGAACATGTTTTTTATTCTAAATATTATTGAGTATTGCTTTAATTTCAAGATGTGTTTCACAATTATAAAATTTTTATAAAAAAGGTTTCCAAATGTTCTCTTAACACTGTTCAAGACACAACATTTGTTTTAATTGACCAAAAGGTTCCAGTGAAAATCAAAACTATAACTGTTAACAGACGGACAGGTGCTTGAACCTTAAGCGAAGAGAAGCTAAAATACTTGTTAGTTTTCTTAAACGATTTTGGTACTTTTTTTTTTTACTTTAAAAGCCAAGTCTTCCTTGTACTTTGCAATGTCAGTCGACCGAATTTACACATGTATTTATTTCCTCTGTACTTTAAGAGGAAATTGTCCATGATTTTGTTAAAGCGATATTTCGGTGAATGATGTAATACTTATATCAATACTATTTATTTAATTAATTAATTAATTGTTAAAACAGTAAACATATTTTATTAAAAACATCGAAATAAAGTGTCTTGAATAAGGCATAATAAGGAATAAGAGACATGTTCAACCCCAATGTTCTTATATATTTAATTATAAAAAAACGATGACAACGAAGTTATATTAAGCGCTTTATTTTCAAACGTTAATCATAATCCTTACACAAACGAAATGCAGTTATATATTGATAAAAATGCAGTAAATAGTTGATACTTGTTATTTAATGGCTAATAAGAGAAATATTCAGAGAACAAGGAAACGCTCATCTAACCGTCCTTGCTGTGCAGTGGTAGAGCAAACGTGCTTATTCCGGTCTTGAGTGAACGGAAATTTAAATCCCTTCAGCAAAGGAAACTGATTCTTTCTCCATATGAATCCCCGTGGGGCCTCGTTCAAAAATCACATGAAGTTCTGTGTCACAGACGGTGATTGTACGATTAATTTTCGTCACTATATAATAACAGGCAAATTATGTAGATCTGAACAAAAAAAAATTATAGAATTGCAAAATTATTTCATATAAGGTTAGTAAATGTACGACAATTGCATTATACCATCTACAATGATAATAAAAGTAATATTTTATATATTCACGAGAATAAATGACCTTTCACAGATTAAACGTCTGTCATGCCACTTCCCCCGTTTTAATCTTAACATTTAAACCTTTTTGAAACTTTATTTTTACTCATGAAATATCTAGGGCACCCTTATCAAGTATACTATTATAATGATATACTACTTCTACATATACAAAAGAGAAAACAGGGAATGCAGAGTTGTATACCTTTGAGTTTTACTAGTTGTTTTGTCAGTTATTGGTGCTTTTGTTTCTACTTTTGTTATTTCATTCATTTATATTGGTGATACCTCTTACCAACGATAGTTAAATAAAGAATACAGATGGTTAAATCATTGGAAAGTATTCCGTTTTGATAAGATATTGATGCATCATCTTTTGATTTTTTTTTTGGCGTGGTCTCAGGGATTTCCAGTTTTGAGAGTCACCTATTTGCATTAGCGTGGTCATATATGACATAAAACCTGTAAAAGGCAATGATAACAATAGTAGCTGAAGTTAGTCATTAAGTTTCATCTTCTTTACATTAGGAAATCAGGGCTTCTTACAGCTGGTCTAACAAAGTAGACAGTCAGTCTGCATTTAATCTAACGGTAAGACTTTAGAAAACTTTTCTTCTTTTTAAAAAATCTGCAGGGGAGGTTTTTTTGAGTGGAGTAAAACACACCTGGGCACCAGGCCCCCGCAGAGTGACTTAAGTAAGGCCCTCTTTAAAGCCCTTTCAAAAATTAGCGACCGATGCAAGTTCAAACTGCAGTTGCAAAATAGAACTCAATAAATGAAAGTACAGTCCATAATTGAGGGACAAAACATGTAACAAGGAAATTCGATATCACTTTGTTGACATTTGAAACGTTTGGCGTTTCAAGGTTTTGATATCTTTAATAATATGATTTGACCCAATATCCTAAATTACCACTGACACGTGGGTAAATAAATATAGACTACGCCTCTAGTGTATCCTAGGTAAATGGGTTCTTTGTTCATGCTACACTTGCGTGTCAATATGGATTTCAATATCAAACTGGGTTTGATCATTTCATACAAATCAGTTAAAACTTCTTTGCGGAGGAAAAAAATATCTTTGAACTATAATTCTCTATCCGATGTTATTGCCCCCAGAAACCCCATAATAATGTTTATATTCAATGAGGTTTTAATTTCTTTTACTAATGTAAACCAAATGTTATGAAATAGCTATCAAGGAAAGGGGTAAAGGTAGACATAACATAAAAAATAATAAGATGGAACAATCTTCTTAAGGTTCTGTTACCAGTAACACAAAGGAACAAAGACACTTTTGACTGCACAATTAGAAGCGATTAACTGACAATCAAACACAAAGTCGAAAGAAAGAGACGTGCGTAATAGATATATTAGTGTGGATGGGTTTATAAAGCGCCCGTCTATGTTGACACTCATTTGTCATCTAGCCAAAACGTTACCTCAATGATTGAATCCTTTCCGCGGAGCTATTAGTATATGAATTTTGACATCGCCAGAGGCAGACAAGGAGAATAACGTAGGCCTGCGATGCACTCGATAGAAATTGAGATATCGCCATGGCGGTACCTAAGAATTTCATACCTATGTCAAAAGTAGTAAGAATAACAAACGTGACATTGTTTGAAATCGGTGGAGGTTTTTATCTCCACCTTTTAATAGCTTTTGATTAGCGATTGTTGAACCCAGGAGTATGATTACATACTTCCTCTCTTGGCAGCTTGTAGTGCAATCACCCAGGTCGTTAATAACGCTGTAGAGTCATCCCATCATATTGAGGATGGATGGATAGGAACATGTATGGCATCCTCCCTGATGAATTCTCTTCAGTGATGTAATTAATGAAAGTTTTCTTTGTAATATTATGAATACCCCTAGTTCTTATTCATTGTTTGCATCATTGGTTTTAGAGGATTTCATAACAAGAGCTTTTTATCAAATGTATCTTATATAGCATCTTATCAAATCATAATTTTTTTTTTAACTGAACTGCTAACGAGAGGGAAATTACAGTATTTTGAAACAGTCCTTAGAAAAACATAACCTGTACTAATCAATATATTTCCGTTGTCATACACTATAACGATGACAGAAACCACAAACCTATATGATATGATGGTACTAAGGAAATGCAGCTTTTGTTTACTCGTTATCATTTTATTTACACTAAAGATTAAGCCTTAAATTCCTTTTTAATTTTTTTTAATTTCAATAAGGCAGGTTTTAAGTGACGTGGTTATTGCTCTGATTAGTAACATGTATTGTTTGAAGTTATATTTGAAAACAAACGGAAAATTAACGACATGAGTACTCTATTTAAAGATCGTTTAAACAAGATAAAAGTTGTTAAGTTGTTGCAACCTAATTCATTGCTAGATTGTAGTCATTTGCCAAAATATCTTTCCGGCGCTCCATTAGGATAGCAAAGGTCAAGAACAGATGTAACTTTAGTTTTGATATTGCATAAATCTATTTTTACGCAAATATGATATGAATATTGATACAACGTTTGTATCTATAACTCTTTTCTATGAGTTATACGTGTATAAAATTAAGCACGATTAACTAACATTAACAGCAACCAAATTTGTTCCCTATACATGTATATGTACATCGGTTCAACGATCATATTTTATAAACCTCTCTGTTTGAAACACTCTCAATATTTTCTAAATTAACCGTTCAGTTTCTTGTTTACAAATCCACACATATATTTGCAAATACAAAATGTTGGAATCTGCAATGGACGACTCTTTTATTAACATTTTTTAATTTTATGAGGTACGGGTCTTTTATGAATTTTATAAAAGACCATGACTTATTAATATATATTCAAGCCGGGGGAGGCACGCGTTTTATACATTGTGTTTGAAAAGTGCAGCCTATATCAGAGATCGGCTGATTGCTGACCGAGAAGCTGTAACAATGATTTCCTGTTTTCTTCTGACACGTAAGAGGGGGTTTGACACGATTTGAACATGTTCCAACGACCCAAAATAACAAGAAGAATTATGAGTAATGCGTGTCATAAAAATAAGGCTAAAAGATGACATCCCTGCTCATAACTTCTGCAGAAAAATAGTAGAATGATATTTGTGTAATTTTTTTTTCATTCAGATTCATTATCCATCAATTATCTTAAAACACGACATGACATTCTTATCAAGTTACAACTATGTATTCATAGTTGATATAATTATTACAATTTTTGACTGTGATTTTACTGTTTCATTCGCACAATTTTAAAGATAGCATAATTTTAAATTCAAAGCTTGTCAATATTAACAAATTATATTACCTATTAAATATAGTTTGAAGTAAAACTTAATAATCATTAAAAGATAAATTAACAGTATACGTAAATATGTTTATAAAATACATGCTAATGTGGTATTCAATAGTTTAATACATACTTAGATTTAGTGTGTGTGAAAAGTTACGACACAAAATTCAGAGCCAGTATTTTATCATATTTACCTCTGTAAGTATGTGAGTGGCAGTTGAAATCTAACACATTTATAACGATATTTTCTGCTCAGAATTATAATGATTTTTTTAAATACAGAGTATAGAGAAATGTGTTGTTAGGGAAATCAACATTTAAAAAAAAAAATCAAGTAAGTTGTTTTACTTTAAAGTTTTGTGCTGGATGGGTAACAGATGTGTCATTAAGTAAAATGAAAGGTCTACACTAAATCTAAAAAAAAATGGGTGACAAATGCTTCGTATTGAATAATACAACCTGTCATCTGGTAACATCAGGTGACATAATCCAGGTGGTCCCTGTAACGCCCCCAGTTTATAAAACGGTCAGAACATTCTGGTGAATATGAAGGAGGCTTGGTAATCAACAAATTTTTAAATATAATTTTTGCTATAAACTGTTATTTAGTAAAGAAAAAATCCAAATATTATAAAATTTGAAGACTTTCCTATATCTATACGCAGATCTCATTGTCTTAATAAAGAAAAATATTACCTATATATATGGCAACGGCCATCCAGCGCTTTTAAATGGACTTAGACACGATTTGACATCAAATTTAAAATTCAAAATTCAAAATTTTATTTCTTTTTTTTTTTTTTTTTTTTTTCATATTTTGTGTTTAAAATGGTTTACTTGTGCATTTTGATTGATTGACCAAAATTTAAAAATACTTCTCCAGTGTTATGATAACATTTATAAATAATATTTTGTTTGAAAATATTTTATTGTGTTAACCCATTTACAAAATAGGAACAAGATCTAATATCATGAACAACTTACAAGTTTATCTCTTGGTGTGAAATTAACAGTTACAATTTCGTGTAATTACACAGTAGAGAGCATTGACAAGTGGCGCGTGTGTATTGTCAGTTTGTTTAAATATTAAGTGCTTAGAAAAGAAAGGTGCTCACATATAAGAACACTAATATAAAGTATACTTAATGTTGCGAGTCCTTTGTGGCAGCTTCCCCAAGTCTAATGGGTTTTATACAAAAGAATGAGTGTTCCATTTTGATATACCGTATTTTGCAAACATGGTAAACACCTTTTTTCTACCCGGGAAACTTTTTTTTACGATTTTAATGCATGATTTGTTTTAATAAATGAAATTTGTCAATGAATAAAGGTATTTAGATGGTTTTCATATAAGATAAAGAAAATACTTCATATCATTTAACCGTATATGCATCTAATTATGGAAAAATAAACATTTCAATTAAATTTCGAGTGAATTTTCATTTTCCATATTTCCTTCTTTTGTGAACTACGTTCACATTTGACAAAAACGTATGATGTGTATTCTATTAATTTTTTTCTTCGAAAAAAAAAAAACCTGGCTTCAATGCATATTCTCAATATAAGTGCATATAACATGGATGGTTTCCTCATTAGAGTTTTATTATTTTAAGTAACCCAAAATATTTACTGTCATAATTAAGTCAAATCTGTCGCAAAAGTTAGCGAGCCGTTTCCTGTACAGTATATCACGCGGGGTCGTCATTCCGTCATGTCTATATATATGTGTCAACAGAAACAAGATTGAGGGTATGTAACTTTAACGAAATTTTAATATTTTTTCTAGAATTTTCTCTAAACTGTAAAATTCAATGTATTTCATATGAAATATGAAATAGATCTACATGTATTTCAGGCACCATGCTAAAGTTAATTATTTGGCATCATTGCAAGTCAGTGTTGGTTTATATGCCAGTGGATGGCCTGAGATAATGGTTATTTGACAGTTAGATTTTATTTCCATCTTCGTATTGAGAACGATTTAATTTTACACAACATGACAGCATGCCAGTAACATGTAACAAAGAAGCAGGAAAAAATTGTTATTTGTAATGTTTGTTTTACCGCTGTGTCCTTTCTGATATAATTTATTTCAACAAAAAATAAATTTAAATAAACTACAACAATAATCTCGCGTTTTATATTTTATTTCTTAAAATAAATTATATAAGAAAGGACAGTCAAATAAGCCAGGGAAATTAAAAAAATATTTGCTACAACCTTTTAAAATATGACATCAAAAATCGTTTTACTTAAAATAAGTAAATAATAGGAGAAACTATTCACAAATGGTGATACATAATTAATAAAATGAATGGAAAGTAAAAATAAATGAGGATTTTAAACTCTCTTTAATCATTTGATTAATGAGTTGTAACGCTGGTAAATACCAGTTAATTTGTGTCGCATTAAGATTTATATCCCAAAGTAAAACAAAAACCACGGATTTCAATTGCGGCTTCAACAAAAGATCAATGGATCCGAAATTTTAAGAAAATCTAAAATAAAACAAAAAAGAGATATCGCTATGAACTGTCGCCCGGAGATTTCGTTCGGTCAACAGTCGATAGAATAAACGATATGAAATCATGATGTCCTCAGGCAAATGTAACAGTCTATGGATCTTATTGTTATGAAATCATCGCATTTTATTTTTCGAGAGAGAACCCCGATATGAAATAAAGCTATTTCACAGTCTTGACCAATATTTTTGGGATCGTCACACGGTCTCTGATCCAAAGCTACAGCTTTGTGGATGCAATAATTCCATTAACCTTTATCATTTCAATTATGGAACATTTCGGGTTGATGTGCTCTACTTCTGGTGGGAAAGCACAAATAGTATGATTGCATTGTCAAAAATGGTTTAAAGAAGTTTTTCTTTACTAAGAAAAACAATGCAAAATGAAAAAGTAAACATAAAAATGAAACCTTTATTAAATTTCAATCAAAATTTTGAAATTTAGAGTAAAGGAAAAATGGGAATGTGAGCATCAAACATGGCCTTCTGGTAAATATTTTCATTCATACGGCCTGTTATATCTATAATTACTTCTAAACCGTTTACATAAAGTTTCCTTCTCAAAAAAATCAAAATATCAACCAATCAACTTTCCACATTTATTTAGTCGTACTGTTTTTTTTTCTTCTAGATAACAATTTTGCAATTAAAAAAATACAAAAATTTGCGATTAAATCGTGCAATTCGCCATAATCAAATGCAGATACCATTCTAGGAAAGTTAAATAAGTGTTAAATGCTTTATTCTAAAAATAGATGTAATCATCATTGCCCGATTTTTATCAGTATTCATAAAGTACTCAGTAACTTGAAACACTTTGCATTATGCTTCAACTCTGCAAAACAACACTGAATTTCTCTAGGAGAGAAAATTTACAGAAAAGTTATAAAACTTAAATTTTGCACAATTGATTCAAAGAGAAGGGACTGTGCGAAAACTCTACCTCCTCGGACCATCAATGCTGTAAAAAAAACCTTAAGAGCGCGAAAATTCTCTATTGCGTCATCTGTATCTAACCAAGGTCAAAGCTTTGGCGGGATATATTTTCTCAAATGCTTGCCATAACTGGATAAAACAAAATATCGACGACAGTGGTGAGGTAAAGGGCTTACGCTTAATTATCAATAATTAAGGTGCATGTTATCCTGATTGAATGTTTTAACATATATTTGCATATTTGAAATTGATTTTAGAATTACAGCATGGAAGATTTTCACCATACGTTAATCAATGCACTTATCTTATATGAGCTATTTAATTACTAGTAATTATTTAAGAAAAAGCTATTATCAAATAGGGTTTGGAGTTAAAAATTATTCTAATAATTCTGAAATAAAATTTTAATCTTAGACTACTCCACTTTGTACTGTAACATAGACAATATACGTACATTAAATATAAAGATTTAATAAAAGTTAAAACGGTGAATTTTAAAACACTTTTTAAACTCTAGAATACTACATAAAGAAGGATTTTTTTCTATCCATTAAATATATTGTTAACAGAATTGCAGATTATAATTCTTAATGTTTTTAAATGAACGCAAGGTAAAGTTTCAATTTCAGAATTTGGTACAAATGTTTAATTCAAATAGTTTATGTTTTCAGGCTCTTGCAACTTCCATCTAAATATTTTACCAACGTCAATTCATTATGAAAAAAAAAACTTTTCATTTAGTGACTTGAGATTTTTCAATAGAATATAACAAAGTTAATGCGCTGTTGTTGTGGTTTTTTTTTTTTTTAAATTGGTAACAAGTAACAGTGAGTATAATAAATCAATGAATATAAAAAGGAGACTGATATAAAAGTCCGCATCGTCACTTATCTTTTTCAATTAGTATTTTAACGATGTCGCATCAAAGACGATTTGATTTGAGTGCAACAATTAATAATTCAACGCATTCAATTCCATCGAGTTCAAAGTACAAAACAATTTTGTTACTTCCTTATTTTATATTTTTTTCAATATTTTTTTCTGTACGAACTTGGTCTCTATTTTGCTCTCGGCTCTGACTCACGGTAGAACATACAAATCGTTCGACGTTTTCCATAAGTTAGTAATCGGAACCGACAAACCCTCTGAACTTCATGCTCGAGTAAACAATTGTTGATGAGTTGTAAATATATGTCACTCGTTACAAACCAACAACATCGGTGCAGGTGCGTGGCAGGGATAAGAATAGAAACTTCACAAAGAGACTGAAATTTACCGTCAATACAAGTATACACAATGATTCATGCATTTGCTTCCGTTCGTATCCATGGTGAATTTTACATTTACTACCCCGACTGGTGTCCGAACCATCACTTATACGCCATTATCATGAAAATTAACGAGAAATTTATCAGGTGTCTGGGGGAGAAATTGAAAGAAATTCAAACAAAGCGGCTGCTTGTGTTTATGTTTCTTATATATCTTGTTTTGACGTCCAAGCAACAAGAGAGAGGCAGCTTTATTTATAGATAATTGACCTCGACGTGGAGAGAGAAATAAGTTCACACGTTTAATGCGCATGCAAATGAATATGCTAATAACCGATGTTTAATACACAAACGTCAGAGCCTGTGTTTTGTTCTCCACGCTTCATTTCGATCGAGAATAGACAGACTCGACGAAGATGAAAAATGCCCCCAGGAAAGTTGTCCTTAGTGTCAGTGTTAACTCACTCTCTACCTGGTCCACATAGGACAGACACCTATCGTGTCAGTGGACCACTAGCGAGTGTCCCAGATTACGAGCTTAGCCTAAATATAACCTTGTTTATATATTATGAAAGACCTGGAAATCCCCTTCTAGGCCAATCTATTTTTGTTGCTGGTGCAATGTTTTGGCCTTGAATTTCAAGTGTATATTGTCTCCAAGGTTCCATGTTGAAAATGATATCAACTAAAGTTTAGTACCGACAGTTTCATGAAACTGTTCGGGCGGTTGCAAAGAATATTTCGAAGTTAGGTTTAGTGTTACTTCTTAATCATCCAATCGCTAGAAAGTAAATCCCGCCCCTCTCTCGTGTCATCAGATCGTTCGCAAGCCAGTACTTGAAAAAAAACTACGATACACACAGCTGATGTGTAGTAATCGCGAGTAGCTGCGCACTGAAATCATTGTTTACATCACAGTGCACGAGCCAGTGGGGCAGATTAAAACTACTGAAGCGCCAAAAAAGTACTTCCATGACAAGGTAAAGTTTAATTATCCCACTTAGTTTTAAATATGCCTGACAAAGAAAATATCCTCCCTTTTGTGTATTGAGTATATATAGATGTATATATATTCATGCACGTGGTCTGCTTGTGTCGACTGTCAGAGGTTTATCGACAAGAAATAAATACTGCGCAATTTATGGCTTAGTGGCGCGTAATGCAAATCAGAAAGTGGTAGGAATTAAATTTTAGGACAGGTACTTCCCAAAACATTGTCACGTGTTTTCTCCTCCTAATAAGTTCCAGAGATTGTGTTTTTGTTGTCATTTGGAATTTGGATGTTGACATATTGACCCATCTATATGGGCCAAGAACAAACACTTTTTGAGATCACTGTAAGGTTTTAAAGGAACACATTTCCTACTTATATGGTAGGTATCTATGATTTTCATTATGTTTTATTGCTACAGTTTCTTTCTATCTCTGTTTATTTACTTTGTTGTACTTTGTTTATTTTGAACACGTGTTAAAGGTATTGCAGATGTTATTGCAATAGCGAAATCATTTGAGAATATCTTGTGCTTATAAGATTATTTTAAATGGTTCTTTTGAAGATTCATTTTTTTGCCAGTCTGATAATTGATTTTTTTACCTGAATAAATCTGATTTATCGTTATTATTTTTTATATCACTTGGATTTATTTTAGAAAGATTTCTTTCATCAGTCTAAACGTGATATGAAACTATTAAATGCCAACTTATGGGTGATTTTGAGGACTTTATTAAACTTGTTTAAAATAACTTTTCGTTAGCCAAAGAAAATACCATGTCACCCAAACAAATAACAAAAAAGTTGAAAATACCATTTTTAAAATTAATAATGAAACTTTTTTAAAAAAAAATTTAAAGATAAAAGCATGTAATTAGTTTAAGCTCAGGCTTAACTTCTTTGTTTATTTTCATTTAATTAATCCATTTCTTTGTTTATTATTATCAATTGATTTTTATTGAACAATTCGTAACCAAATAATGAAACTAAAGAAAGACAATTGTAGGTAAATATCATTTTTTTAATTGGATAATAACACGCCAAAAGGAGAATTTTCTAGCTAATTTGAATATCCTCTGCATAATTGTCTTCTAATTCTAGACATTACACGAGACGTTAAGTTTTCTATCGTGAAAATTACCTGGGCGCATGAAGTCTGGTTTACCTATATGGCTTATCTTTACAAACCAAAGCTTCTGTTTCGGAAGTGAATCGTAATCGTAGTAATAGTAAATGCAGGAGTGCACCGCAGAGCAACGACCCCGTTAAATTCAATTTTCGCCTACAGCGAGTCTCCATTAAATCTCTTTAACCGGAACTTTACAAGGGATTAAACAAATTTAACATGGAACAAAAGGTTGTCCACTTTTAGGAATAACAACAAAAATTGTTCAATTTTAAAAATAAGCGAGGAAATATTTTGAGATATAAAACGGGCGCGCTAATTTGGGGGATGATTCGTAATTAGCACTATCATGTATAGCATGAGTGCGGATGACAGGTATAACGCAATGTTATGCCCAACATTTGATTGGTGCTGACCTGAAGAGCAGCGACAGGTAGGGAAAACGATGCCGTCAGAGTTTCTCTTCGAGCTTGTGCAATACCTGTATCTGTCATCAGCATACAGGGGAGGTAGTTTCAACGCTTGTCCGTGTAAAATTTGACAGCTTTATGGGGCTTACGTCAAGATATCCTTAAGCTTTCTAACAGAGTTTTAGCCCGCCAAAACTTCATTATTAAATGATGAACTCTCAGGTTGCACAATGCACAGTGCCGTGGATTTGTCGTGCTTGAATGTGCAACAGGTAAATTTTCACCTGAAGCTATTTAAAAGTTCTCTGTTATTTAGACAAAGATGCGAGGCGTTTTAATGAGAAACCCTAGACATGCGATGCTATTGATATGGTTACTTTTCGAAAAAGATGTGGATTGATTTGAATTTTACTTTGTCATTAATCCCACGAGCGCGGACGAGCGTCTTCCGTGTTTTATATGCTTATCTGAAAAAATCAAACAACATGTCAATTTTTGGATTCGCTCGTCTGACTATCAATTGGCAAAATAATAATGTTGTCTCTTTAAATCTCTGTTGATAAGTTTACATGCACAGTGGGAAGACGCGGCCCAGTTTTTTGCTTGCTGCACTTTGCTTTGTTGGGTGCGTGACTTGTTCTTACTACATAGATACAACTTAGTGATATAGGTCGCAAAGGCCTTTGAAAAACCCTAACAAAAGCTTGATCTGTGCGTAGACTAGACGTAATTTACCACCTAATACACTGGCTGACTCATTTGCGGTCAAGAGAGATTACTTATTAAATATTGTAATAAGATAATACTTCCAGATCAATGGTCTGAACAAGTGGGAGATCTTTGAAAAAATTAACGATAATAACGTTTAAATTGGTTTTCATTCATTGTGAGGCTCACCACCAAACCTTTTGAAAGTTTATGAAAAGGCTTACAAGGCATTATGATTGGATTACAATTAGGGGACTTTGTCTAATTTGCAACTTAAAACAGGAATAAGGTAAACTTACCAACGAAGAACAAAATCACATTATAACAAAAAGTCTTTTTTATCCTGATCCGAGTTGTTGGAAGAAGTTCTAAACGTCAACTTTGGAGATGTTTTTTTGTTTTCTTTATAAGTTGGTAGCCGTCCAAAAGTTAAGGTAGAGTGAGTCACCTCAATAGTCCAATGTGCCTTAGCGTGCGGTAGTTTCAGAACTTTATAATATATAAAAACTGAAATATAGAAATAAGAGTAGGTTAACAAAGACACTTCTGCACGTGCAAAATTAATAACTATATAATTTATTGCATTGTGAATGGATGAAAGTTGTTTGATAATAGTTATTAAAAATTCCAAGGCATGTTATTATGCAGATGTTCGCTGGAAAATAAGATGTCATAGGTAAATAAACGAGAATAAAATTTGACTTTGATATTCGTTTTGCTTAAAACTTCAAAGAGACATTATTCTTATTCAAAAGAAACCAAAGTTACTTTGTCCTAAAATCATCAACTGATAAAAGATAGTTTTTATTTAAACAAAGTTACGTTTCTGAACTCGATCTGTGTGGACTTCTTGTGTGGTCAGAACTTCAAGGGTAATTAATGGTCATTTCCATGGTCAATCGTTTTCGTTTGGGTTAAATCTGATTAAAAGATCGTGTTAATGTCATAATCTTGGTCTAATACTGTTTACTGATCTCAGCGTTAACTCTGATTAGCCTCTAGTAAGTCTTTAAAGCGATCCCCCTGGCTTTTGCAGTTAAGTTGCAAGCAGCCGACCCGTGCAGCAGCATGTTCTATAACCAGCAACCGCAAATTTGGGGTTTCTACCCACAAACTCATTACACCCCTTCTTATCATTATCATGATGGTTTCAGTAGAAACGGATTTCTTCCTGGAGACAATTGCAATGATTTCAATGCATTTACAGGAAACTTACCGATGATGAGCTCCAGATCCTCGCCTCCTCGCGAACGCCTGGCTTCGTCTGGAAGCGTCCTAAGCGATGACAGCGAGATGATGGAGGGTCTGGACGATGTTGACTTTGAGGTGAGCGACCCTCGGCTTCGAAAGGCTGTGGACAAGGCTGGGAAAGAAAAGAATATCATGCCACTGATTAAAGAAGAACTGCGGCTCTCCATTCTCACCCGGAGAAACAAAGAAGGAAAGGGAGACATTGTCATCGAGGAAAAGAAGCATCAAGTTAAAAGGGCAAGTTTTGTTTAAGGTTTGACAAATAAGATATGTTTTAATAAAAATGGTAATATAAAAATACATAATATAATAATATCTATAACAGATTCTTACGCCTCAAGAGAAAGAGAGGAAACTTCGCCGCCAGGAACAAAACCGACGGGCGGCCAAAAAATGCAGAAAGAAAAAGAAAGACTGTGAAGTTACCATTATGAAGGTACTTCAAATGTTATATTACCAAAAAAAGTAGCAAAGGTTAATTTATTTAAAATATTGATACAAAATAAAAGTTTTAATACTTTTTGAAATCAAACCCTTATTATTTTACTTTAAAAGGCATATAACTCGGAAAAGGACAAGAATCACAATTTGTCCGTTGAAGTCGAGGAATTAAAAAGGGAGAAAGAAAAACTAGAAGAGTTTTGGAGAGAACATATATCAAAATGTTCATTGATCCAAAATCAAAGCACATTCGTGCCCATCCCCGATATCGCACATTTACCCATGCCTTGCAATGCACCCATTTCGCCCTTCGATACCGGTATGTCATCAGCCACAGAGCCAGATACCCCTAATCCAACGACTCCACATACACCCGGTCAAACCTTCAGTTTCTCACCTCTTCCGTTCAGCAGTTATACAGATAACGAAGAAATCTACACCGGAGAAAAGGACGAGTGTCCAACTCACACCGACTTCTCTGGTTTTACTCAACCAAATCTGGACGACTGCTTTGGTAGTGAACTGGAGAACATCGATATAACGCCTTTTGCCAGTTTCAACAATTCTCCAGATTCGTCTCAGTATATGGGCACTGGTCAACTTAACTTTGAGGCCGCATTGCCAAGCAATCCTCAAGAAAGCAATAACCTCACTTCCGACGGAAGTGCAACGACATTGAGTGGACTGGAAGCATTTATAGACTTTCTCCATGGTCAAACTGGCGTTGACGCCAATGAGGACATCACGACAGAAACTGAATGTACCATCGCGTCATCACAGGCATGTGAAATCACTTCCTGCACAGAATTTCACGACACTATATGACATTTATTTTAGATCGACATCAGTCTGCGTCAAACGAAGGTTGAGCACTCATCATTCATAGCGATATGTGTTCAAAGAACAGTATGAAGAAGAAAATACTTTTTGTGCCAGTATGTTGTCTCAAGTCAATTTGAAAACCTACGTTTTTATATACTTTATATTAAAAAATACAACAGTTGATTAACATATACAGGAATCCTGTTACTAGATAATAGACATAAACTGTTGAACCTCTATGTTTTTTTCTCATCATGTTTTACTTTTTTCTTCGTGGTGATAACTTAGTGCTAGATTTAGACTTACTAACAAGTTCTGTAAAGGTATGTATGTATCACGTGACATGCTCTCTGGTCAGAAGTTTTCACAGAAGATCTCCAATAAATGTACATAGTTGGTTTTTTTTTTATCCTTTTTGGATTTTTTGAAATTTTTATCACTCTATATGATTTGCATACATGACGATGTATCAATTTTGTACATAGTTTTTGTTGATTTGTAAACATGTGCCAATGGACCAACAGTCGGGTAGGTTGGTGCATAGTACAAGTGTGAAATATAATTTCATGAATATTCATTATTTTGTCATATGCTCATTATCATATATGACATTAAATGTTTAAATGCACTTTTGTTTTTTTCTGTTTTATGAAAACGAGACTTACGCAAGTACAATCATTGAAGAAAGGGCGACAACTTGAAATTAATGATATAAATTAAATTTACGTGAATTACCAATTATGGTGATAAATATTATGATGGTGATAATCATAATCTTTGAAGGACAACTACTAGTATTTTCTCGGTGAACAATGTCAACAATTGAAGTAGTTCTGTGAATTAGGACTAAGATCCATTAAGAAATGTGAACTTTGAATTCCGGGGGAATATTCAGAACATCGTTAAAGTATGCAATATACGATGAAATACCCTTTACTTTGATGAAAGCAAAATTTGATATACTAGATATATACATGTAGCTGGGGGGATGTGTCAGTTCCATGTGACACAGGAAAATGTCAAACGTTCAACGCTTTGTAGTCGATTATGTAAAAGTAGTAAGTAAGTTTGTTTATATTTGATGACGGAAATTTCATGAAGTACTTACCTGCGAAGAAACTGGACGAGAATGGTACAAGACTTTTGGGGAAATACCCATACCACGTTCGACTGTATTGCCGGCGTCTTCAAAATGTTTTGGAATCTGTGTCCATCTTCTACATTGGTAAAACTTGTTACCTTGTTGAAATATAAAACAGGACTGGTATAAAAAAGTTCCCTCTCCTTTTCTAGATGACAGAAAAATTAACTATACAGAGCAAACTGTATCACATCCTGTATAATGAATTTTTGAAAATAAATTGTGGTATTACCAACCAATAATTAAACATTTCCTTAAAGGAATCTTCAATTTACTTAAAACTGAAGTATTTTTGTAAATTAAAGTCTTTATATTTTATATTCCACAGATATTCACTGCATTTGAAATGATCCAGAAAAAAACACTGGACAGCGAACAACACTTAAAATAATCCATGAATTGCAACACGTTCCAGGTCTCTTCAGTGAAGTATATTTTTTATTCACGAAAGTTTTCATTTTGTATTTAAATTTAGTACGTTCATAGAAATCTATAGTTCCTTAGTAACGGATATTGTGCACTGTTTCCTTAGAAACAGGTAGTAGAGGCGCTACTTTATTAACCAATGAAATTATCTTCACTTTTTTCAAAAAAGGAAGTTAATTTGATTTTTTCACGATAATGTAAATGTTTTTTTTTTATTTTATCTTATGTCTCAATATACACATCGTCATCCAATGAAATGAAAATGACATTTACTGATATTGTAAATAACAGTGAATAATAACGCGTTTATTTGCAACTGATGTCATGTGTTTAGTGGGTTAAAATAAACCCAGGCCGTCTTCAACATTCACTATCTCTACAATACATGTAGATCTAAGCTTAACATATAGCTTTACACTTTTAAAATCTGATAATTTATGAGGATTGTCCCAAAATAGCGTAAATAGATGGCGTACTTCGATTATTTTTTATACAAGAAATGGTCATCTTTTCTGATTTGGACTGAAATGAAAATCTGTAATATCTAATTAAGTGTATGATTTACAAATGATTCTCAGCTATAAGCTGGCGTGTGTTAGAGTGAAAATCTGCCTTATTTTACCTTTCATATACCCTTTTTCGTCGTAGGGGATTTTGCAATTGCGGATTGGTAAGCTAGTAACCTAAAGCTGCCCGACCGTTATCCCTACACCTACATGCATTTGTTTGAGTCGTCTAACTTTATACACAGGTTGGCCACACTATTTAATATAGGATCAAAATTTCAAAACTTTCCATATTTCAAATTAAACCTTTTTTCAAACTATATATTTCCAGTATCTGCATCTAAAATGCAGTTTTTTTTTAAAAAATTTCCTTGGCAAATGTAAGTTTACAAAGCATCTACAGTAATTGAAATACCGTTAGGGAGAGGTTACATAAGTTATAGAACTTGTGCCCAGTCCCTTTGTAATTGTATCACAATAAAAAATGAAGTTGAAACCAAAAACAAAAAACAAAGATCCAAACGATAAATACTTCATATATAGAAGCTAAAAAAATCAGTTTACTGGTGTATCGGACTTACTTGTTCAGGTCTTTAAAAAAGTAAATTGTGATTTTTTGACATATGTTTATTGGTTACATGTACTACTAGAAATGAAATTTGTTAGGATCTAAGAATAATGAGTTTCCGTGTCACGGTAGGCGCTGGCACGATAAAAATCTTACTGTTTCTTTGCCCTGGACATATGACCAAACATAGGTCTTTCATCTGCATCCGGTGACGTATCAATACGAGAATAGGAAATCTCGACGCGGTGCAAAACAATTAACAAATCAAAAATGTGTTCATTTAAAAGTAATCAATTAAATGACTATATTCTTGATCTTGTTTTCCAATAAAAATTGTTAAAGAGGAACTTGATGGAAAAGAGTAAATAAGAAACGGTTGATTTCATCTATCTCAAGTAATACACACCTTGTACTGGATTTCATTTTGCTTGTTCTCCTCTGTATCCCTCGGTATTTGGTCCGCCATTTCTCTGTGGCTATGTCTGAATATAAACATTTAAACGTGATGAAATGTGTCAATATTTCATGCCACCCACCGGTCCAGGTAAGAAATACAGGCGAACCTCATAACGACTAACGAATTCAACGCTACGTTTACCATTAATAGATGCTTTAGCTGGAATAATACTTACACGTGTACATAAATCTTCACTGAATAACATCACACAGAAGTAAAATCTAAAATATTAAGTGTGCAAATGATTTATAGAAATTTATTTTGATCTTGTTCATGTGTTTACTTACAGCGCAATACAAACGACGTGACAGGAAGCTGTGTATACATTGCTCTTGATGAATTGAAGACAACAGGACTTTACTGTTCTTTCGGTCGCAAAACAACACTGTACCGTGGTATAAACAATGATATCAACATATTTTTGCTGTAAAAAAAACACAAAAAAAAGAACATGAAATAGCTATATTTTACGCACAAAAAATAAATAATGAGATCAAACTTACCGATTTGTGCATGTTGTTATCTCACCTCAGTTTAATATGTTCATTATGGAAAAAGATTATCCGCTTAACAAACAGTGCCTACGATAAAAAAAAAATCTTGCTAGTTTAATAAAGAATGTTATGAATAATAATTTTTTTTTTCTAGAATCGTTGATCGAGATGTCATCATGTCTTTCAAGATCACCTCTAAGAAACCCATCGTATGGTGTGAAATAAAATTGCCTGTGCGTACATGAAATTTCTGTTAATCTTTATTATGTCATTTCCTTATTCGATCATATTTTTATTTTTACTTTATTTTGGGGATAATTATTACATTTTTTTTCACTTCAAAGTTAGGGTATCTTAGTACAGAGGCATTTGAATACCGGATGCAGTAGTGTTGTGGTATGAAGAAATCGTAAAACATCTCCGTTTTTCCCTGTGAGTTGTACGGGTAAAGTAAAAGTGATAGATATAAAAGGCAGAGGAGAGATATGGGAGCATTCGTTTGCTAACTCCAGAATTGGACCTGAATATCTCCAGCAGATCTCAATTGTCTACCTGCTATTTGGAAAATAGACAATGTTGATCTACCAGAGAACTCCATACTGCAAACGAGCAAATTAGGATTACTCTTGCAGCTCTCTAAACACCCTAATTATTACTGCCTATAGAGAATCGTAACAGGTAGTTAAATAAATGTATAGCCAACACATGCATGTAATAATACACTATAATGACTGGTGATCAGAACATTTAATTATTTAGATACTTACATTTAAAAGAATATCTTTCAAAGAGCCCATTCTATTTTTATGTAAGATTGTATATTTTTTCAAGCTCTGCTTATTTTTCCGTTGTATTTAATAACTGTCTTTATTTCTGAAAACAGGGGGCAGTACTCCCCTTGGTACATGTGTAATTGAAAATCACAAACGGTTTCAATCATGCTGAGTTCCCAATTCAAAACTCCATAACCTGTATAAGTATTATAAGAAATCTTTTTTTGTTAGTAAGTTACATTATTTTTATTTTTATTTTTAATCTGCCAACTGAATATTTTCTTTGTTTGCCTAGTCATATGATAAACACAGTTTTCGTTTCTATTTTTAGGACTTACTCAACAAGCTAGGATAGGTTAATGTTTGTGTAAGTTCAGTAGGTATAGAGGTATATAAAAGCAGATGCTGATATTTTGACTACGTTTCAAATATTACGCCATTCTTACAGAGACATATAAAAAGGGGGAGTTTCTGGTGCGGGGAGAACGCCTCAATTATATTCCCGGAAATTATTTCGTGTGGAATCGAATTTTACATGAAAAAGACAGGAAGTGGCTAGATCGCGTCCAAAATTCTTAAATTTACCACATTTAAAGATGCATTTTAAATGCATTTTTCAATTATCACTTTTTTAAACGGTGAGAAAGTGAATATTAAAATGGCAAAGACACTGCTGGATGGAAAAAGATGGCTGAAGGAGACCTCTGGGACGGAGCCATTAAACCTGTCGAAACACAATCAGCCGACCTCTGTAAAACAAACTCTTAAATCGCTGATTAAATCACGGAGAATTGCAGAAGGAAAAGATGAGTTACAGGTTGATTTCCATGTGGAAAAGACGAAATGCGAGGTAAAAATAAATGTGCAAGGATGCATTCGTGTATTCGTTTGGATAAAAGATTGTGCAGAGAAAGTTGGCACTGTGCCAAAAATTAAGCATTTTTGAATGATTGGCATAATTGAGTAGATATAGCTCAGAAAAGGATTTCGGAAGTTTAACAGTTCTCTTTTTTAATTTTGTGAAATTTTACATTGATTGGATGAATTGGTTTCGTTATGATGATACATATACATGTACGTAGTGGATTTCTATTTATAGACCTTATGCCACGTTCTGGCTCATAAAGGACTATGCACTTTATAAATCGGTCCCGAGGTCAACTTATATAATTTATTCATTAAGTACTTGTATTATTTGACATATAAGTATTTTTCATTTTAAGTTGACTCCAGAGGAAAAAAAAAAGCAGAGGGAAAGGAAAGAACAAAATCGTCGGGCAGCCATGAGATGTAGAGAGCGTAAAAAGGAAGAACTGAAACATTTACAAAAAGTATGACAAAATTATAGAGTTTGTAGATATAGAGTGAACAATTATTTTTCAAGTTGCAAAGTCTTCAGTTTATTTCAAACATCATTTTAATAGATAGTTAAGTAAGATAAATACTCAGGGTTGTCTCTAAAAATTGAAGTAGAAGGGAGAAATAAAAAAGTAGAAGGGGATCTGGAGGTCTAGCTTATAGCTAGATTGTGTTTGAAATGCAATAATAGCCGGGTAATTACGCCACTTTAGGCGGGGGAATTCCCCGCCTCCCGGGTCTTAGAGACAACCCTGAATACTAAATAAGTTAAATAGATAGTTAAGTAGGATAAATATTAAATATTTATTATCATTTGCTCGGAATAAGATGTTATACATGTAGAATAGAAGGATTGACCTCAACTAGGCTTGAACCCAAGACCTTTAAACCAGAGGTTTTCCTACTGTTTTTAAACGGGGTCCAGGTTCCGTAGATTTGGGAAAATTGACGCGTAAACTGTTCAAATTGGGAAAATTACAAAATAGTACTGATTTCATTTGAGGACCAACCTTTGGCAAAATTTTATACTTTATTACTTCTCCCCCACAGAAATTAGTGAGAAGTTTGTAAGACATAATTTATTTTATGATGTAACAATGATATGTAAAGATTTTAAACCTATTTTTCAAATAATAAGTGTTACTGAAATAAAATTGAAACAAACGCACACATATACATTCAAAGATTAAAAGAAAATACTTTTTTTTCCAAATTTCTTAGAGTTTTTCAATTTGAAAAAGTTTATTGAATTCATGCATTTCTACCTCTTATAGATGAAATGTTTCTTAATTATGTAAGCCAATTGACAAACATGCAAAAAAATAATTCTTTGCAAAATGGCAATGATATTTGCATATTGGAGTACATGTATTAGTCCTACTCTTTGAGCCAATAACAACCATTACACATAGAGACTGTTTGATTTTTAAGATAACTGTAGGCTTACGATTTTCTGGTAGTTTTACCATTTAATTGACACATATATTAACTTATTTTAAATTATCAATTTTAAAAAGCAGTTAACATCGGTTGTTTTAGGAAATTGTGGCGAAGTTACGGTAAGCGAATGTGTCATTGAAGTCACCCCCTAGTTGGTCCATTATTTTTGCCAGTAATAAACAAATGTGAAGAAAAAAGCTGTTGAAGTTGCATTTTAAATACCAACAGAACATGTTTTGATATTTTAATAAAATAATTGACATTTGATTGGGAAAAATGGATCTTGGTTTGGGAAAATATTGGCAATTTTTTGATTGGGAATCGGTCCAGTAAATGGACCCTAAACTAAGCAAGGAAAACCCCTGCTTAGCTTAAACGCATCAGTTTAAAAACCAATGTTCTATTGACAGAGCTAAAGGGATAACCATCTAACTAGTAGGAGTGTGGCAGTACTGAGACCAATCACATTATTCACTTAGTGAATTTCACTATTACGAAGAAAATACAAAGTTTATTTCACATATTAGCTCTTAAGCTCATTAAGCAATTGTGTGAATTGTGAATAAGATAATGCCTCTGATTTAGTAAATATTAACTGTTTTACTCCAAATCAATCGTGTTTTAAAATTCTTTTGATTTAAATGTGGGACAGTCTTACAGCATTTTTATTTAACTGATGTCAATGTTAATTTACATTTTCGCCAACAACTATACATGATTTATGGTTGCTGATTGTATGAAAGATAAATTCACTTCCTTCATTTAATTTTTGTTATTTCAGGAAGAAAATTCATTGAGGATGCGCCGTGAGAAGCTGATGGAAAAAGTTGAAATTTTACTTGAAGAGAAAGAAAAACTCTTGCATACCATTCGCTCAACTGGAAATGTTCCATTTTCTTGTTCGTGTCCTAATTCAGAGGGAGATTGCATTCACTGTTTATCCAATTCTGATTCAAATTTGCAGTCTGAATCCTCCAGTAGTTCAACAAGCACCCGTAAACCCATAATTTCAGTAGCAGACAGTTGTGATAGCGAAACGGATAGCTGTAATGATGATGAGTCAGATGATGAGGATGGAGATGATGAATCGGATCGTCTCGTTATTGATACAAAGGGACAAAACGAGGACACAGAGGTTCTGGATTTGAGTTTTTCGAAAGAGAGACATGACGTTCAAATGGAAGTGACCGATTCTGACAGTCAACCAAGCAGCTCTCAGAACTACAGCTCCTTCGAGTACGATGAACCAGTGGCTCCAATTTCTACTTTTCCTGCAGCAGGTAAAAGTTCTGGTCAGTACAATCCACAGGATTACATTAAACAAGAAGAAACAGAAATGGAGGAGTCGGACTACGTTATGAGCTCTCAAGAAAGCACAATGTCTTTTTACAGTTCCCAAGATAGCATTGATGGAAGTTTCATAAAACATGGTGGGCGAAATGATGATGTTTCATGTGATTAGGCTTTAAAAAATTAATTTCTTGGTTCTCAGGCCAACATTTTCAAAATTAGATCCCGCTGGGTGATAATATTTTTTTCTTTTTATTTAATTAAAAAAGGATGTGTTATTTTTATTTTAACTATGTGCAATTCTTATTCAAATCCAGAAAAAGCGACGTTTAAAAGCAGATAAATAGTTACCTTGCAATTAATGAATTGGATTTATTAGCTCAAACTAAATGAAAAAAAAAATAAGTCATCATGTTCTTCAAGAAACACCACAACATTGAACTACAAGGCTTGAGAAAGCCAAGTGTTTAAGCATAATGGGATGTTTAGTAAAGTACAAGCTGTATGAACTCTCCTCATACTGTATATGCATTTGAGGTTAAACAACGTTCTTCTTCATATACCAAAACTAAAACCATTGCTGTCGTGATAATAACTAAACACAGCACAACGTAACTAGATTCAGCAGCCATTTGTAATTGTTATAATCAAATCTGAATCATCGCAATGTTTGCAATTATGTTCTTTATTTAGTCAAGCGTTTTACTGACTTGAGTATCTAAATTGTGGTCCTAAATCTGGAAGTTTTTATTCCGGAATAAGCAAGCACACTATTGAAATTTTACGGTATTTACCCATTTAAAGATAAAAATTGCAATGCACATTGTTAAATCAGATTCGTGCGGGTCTGAGAACCAAGGAATTAATTTTGGATGGCTTTTATTTTTTTTTCAGGATATTTTGACATATAGGGCCTCTTTTCACATTATAAATCATCTTCTTATACATGCAGTATGTTCCAAAATTCAATTGCATATTATATTTCATTATTTGGTTTGATTTATGTTTTAAAATTGAACTCCTCTTTACTTTGAAATAGAGCCTTCTTAATAACAATTGTTTCATTCTAGAGGTAAATAAACTATGAATTATTCAATAATTTTAATTCAAATTTTATGCCATATATAAATTTTAAGGTTAAATTGATGATTGTAGTAAGAATTTGGGGTGTACTGTTGAATATGCTCATTGGCAGTCATTATGAACATTTGTCTTAATTATCCATTGCCACCTACCATTTTCTGTTCAAAATTTGTCAGCCATCTGTGATAATTGCATTACTTTAGAAGCCACTATTTGCACACAAAAGCAGCTGTTCTGATATTTTATTCATTTTGTATTTTCTTATTAGAAAGAAAGACTGTATAAAAGAGAGGAAAATGTTGAGGCAAAAATGTAGTAAGATATTAAGGTAATAAGATAGCTGTAATATGATAGCTTAACTTAATGGATGCGTAGACTAGTTCAAGTACAGTATGTTATACATGTAATATAGGACTTAAAATATGCAGAGAGTGAGCCTCGTAATGTATATGAATGTTTTGCTTTGCATTTCATATGTTACTTGTTGTACAAAAAGGCAAGCAGCACTCTGTGTTTCATTTACTAAGTATATATGTACATTTATTATTAAAACTGTTTGTGATTTCTTCTGATGCGTTTTATTTTCACTTTTTATGCTATATGTACTATGTATTTGTATTTATTCTCGGGGAATGCAGACCCCACCCCCTCTAGATCCGAGGATTAAGTAAGGGGAAGTAAAGTACAAAAATGAAGTTTTCTTTGTTTAGATTCTAATTTGTTACACTCAACTGAACATAAATAATTTATACTATAAATAAACACAGTGTGTAGGTACGGAAGCACTCTCAAGAATGCAATTTATCTTTTACTGTGTACAATTAAAAACGTCTTCCTTGAAAAAAAAACTTCTGTTTCCTTCAATAACATGAAATCATAACATTTATTAGACAATTCATAAATACTTCATGGGTGGGCGGTACATGTAGATGCCATGTCTAACTGCACGGAAAGAGAGTCTTCAAATAGGGCCTCTGCACAAAATCACGAACGGGCCTCTCTAATTTAAATGCTTATAATGCTTCTACTCTACCGAGTATGATTCCCTCTTCTAACGAAAACAAAGTTAATTCATATATAGAAACTGACAGGACTGAAATCTACACGCCACGTTTATCGATTGGTCGAAACCTACAGCGTCCTAAGAAAAATCACGGACTGCACGAAAAAATCAATTAACATGTGCACGAAAAAAAATCGAATTAACGATGTTTCCTTAAAGAAATTGTGGGAATTGTACTCGGCAGATGTAAATATTATAAAATAAATACATATATAATATATTTTTTGATTTCTAATTCATACATGTACTTGGTTTTATACGATGTTGACTACAATTAGGATCAGAGGTATTTTAATAGATTGACTAGACTATTGTTGTGTTTCTGCATCTTCCCAAGTCAAGGGTTTCTGATCCGCTCGGCTCTACATAAACCCTTTATGTAGAGCGGAGTGGAACAGAAACCCTTGACTTGGGAAGATGGTGTTTCTGTTGTGTCTCATTGGCTATCACAGTTATCAACCCACATAGGTGCAAATTAACTCGGTCAAATTAAAACAAAAGAAAAAGAATATGATTCAAAATTATTGATTTGAATCTATTTTAATTTGGAAGTCAATTATAAAATGATATAGAGGTAACTGTGAGGTACTTGTGGGGATCCTGCTTATAGCAATACCCCACCCCTATTTTTTCTGATCTCTAACCATATATCATATATGTCTCGATTTGAAAAATCACAGTTACACATCTAGTGACTTAGATATTTTGAAATACTCGTGTACGATTGAAAACGTAATGTTTATTAAACAAAGAAATACAAAGATTTTAAGTAGATGAACTATAATTACACTCCGTCCGTACTGATACATAGTGAATATGCATGATGTACTACGTTGCTCATAAAATGATGCATATATATAACGTATGTTTTACCCCATTTCATTTCAAATATTTACACACAGTTACGTTAAAAAAAATTTCAGGGAATATGTAACGTATATTGAAATGATATAAGAAATGAACTCAATGTCTACTTAAGTCAGTAAGTTATACGAGTATAACCTGCATGGGTTGACGCAGTTTACGCTTTATAATTCGCGGCATTTTATTGGATAGAAAAATTTGATTTTTCCGTCCGATCAAATGCCGCGTTACAACCAAAATTAGATTATTACGTGTAATTTATATGCGGGCAAATTGATTGAAACTGATTATATCGTGATTTGGTTTTAACAGCAATTGTCTGAACCAGTCGAATTTCTAACAAATAGGGAATAGATTTAAGAAAAGGAAGAAATTAAGTTTCGTATCAGCATTTTACATATTCATTTTCTTCATAAACAATTCTGACCAAACCTGGCGCTAAACCTTGCAAAACTAGAGGGTCTACTTTAATATAATACGCAGTTCAACTTTTACAAAAGCTTTCTTATATAAGGTATATTTAAGTCTGCTCGAATTATAACCACTAGCTTCAAGAAAGAGTCATTAGAGGCTTCATTACAGAAATTATCAACGGAAAACAATTTTTGGTTTATTTGGTCCAAACGCATACGATGTACAAAATTTGAGCTGAAGGCAACACTGCTTAAAATATTTATCATCCGCGATGAAGGTTTTGACGCTGTTCACCTTACATATAGACAAATAACACTACAGAAGAATAGAAGTAATGTAAGAATATCAAATATATAAAATGGGAGTTTATAAACATGTACATAAGGGGTTGATAGTACTGGTTCCTGAAGAACTAGGTGTTTGAGCAAAATTGAGTCCGGAATCTAAGTCTAAGTTGGTTTTACGTTTACTCTCTCGGGAATTACTTCCGGTATCTTAATATTCGGTTGAAAACGGATCGCCCATTGTCATTCGGCGCACCTCGGCCGATTCCGGTATGAGGTACGAATCTGCCGAGGTGTGCCGAATGCGCCCATTGTAATAGATAAAATTAGATTGAGTGACCTCATCACTGAGATTGAAAATGGTATTCAACAGAGTAAAGAATTTTATATCATATTGGTATTTACAGTATCTACTTGCAACATCTGTATATATGCTGGAGCCTATAGAGAGAAGAATATTCAGTATCCTTTTGTTTACAATCCGCTGTTCTTCTCTGTTCTTGTGTTTACAATCTGTTAATCACTTTGAGACGCTAGGGATGAAAAAAAAACATTGTTTAATAAACTTCATCATTTTCAGAATTAATAAACATTTCACACTTTTTCGAATTTTAAAACTTAAGATCACAAAATGCATTCTATAGTCTAAAGAATCTGACTTTAACCATGTTAACTGTTAATTTGTTTTTAAGCTGTTATGCTCCATATGGGCAGTTAGTTTTAATATGTTTATATTACATTCATTTATACAAATTCAATGAATAATTTAAAGTATATTTCATAGTAAGAACCATGAAATATCGCAGTTCAATAGTTAATGTGACTTTTGTGCAAGCAAGAAGTATTAAGAGAATTTTTGTAATGATGTGGATAGGAAAATCAAGTATTTGTTAAGAATCACGAATAAGTCAAAAAATAACTTTTCACCTAGCACATGTAATTAAGATGGATACCACATACCGTAATATTTAAGTTAGTGAACTTCGTTCTAAAAGATTTATTTTGTAAGCTCTGACAGCTGGATTAATTTAAATTAATGATGTTACTCTCCTTGACCGATCCCTTAGATTGCTTCTTGATTATTGTGCTGGCAATGTTCATGTACACCAGTTACGTCTTTTTACCAGACCATGCTAGAATGATTGTCTATTTCATCAATTCGTACATACTTGGAAAAAATCAACCAGAGATTGTTGATGGAGTGTGAATAAAGAAAAGCACACGTACAATTGAAAAGAGTACTAGTACATGGACTGGAAAAACATTGAGAAGAATGAATCCTAGATAGTGAAGGGTGGAGTTTAAAAAACATTATCACTTTAGTCACTTAAAAGTTAATATTACATGCAGAGATTATCTGTATTACTTTTAGTTTATCAAAATGCCACTTTTTTTTTATTTGATTGCTTTGACTGGTAAATGTAGTAGATTGTGTGCATGTATTTGATTGTTATTTTACTTGAATACTTGTTTTGAATGAATTTTTAGACACTGTAGAGCTTTATGTGAGAACCAAAGCTAATTGTTTATTATCGAAGACAATCAAAGTGTAAGAAAAATTTTTGAAAATATAACTCTTTGCTGGGAGGCCAAAAAAAACCCAAAAAAACCCCCAAAACCAAGAAGTAATATTATGATCCGTAGTCTTGAAAAATCACCCTTCCTTATATTGTCCACACAAACCCATTTTTTGAGCCAGTATCTTTAAATTTCCTATCATAGAGAGATTCAATTTGGCTTTGATATTAAGACTAATGCAGACACCAAATTTAGAGACAGTCCCTCATAATATTTTTCTTCAAAATTAACACTACATGCTATTGCTTGTCAATCTAACAAATTATAGACAAACTCATTTGTCAACCTATTTCACCTTGAGTGATTTTCTATTTTGCTGGATTTTCAATTGTTTCTTGTGATGGGCTTAAGTCAGATTTTGTGAAGGCAGCCTTGCCAAGCCGGATCCTACTGAGATTTTTTAAACTGATATTTTGTGTAATTGTTAATAGCAAGTAGATTTAAGATTTGTTTTTATTGCAGCATATGCTCTAATTTGCCACCAATGTTATTATATATTCATTTATGTACTGAAAATACTGTCTAAAATACTGACCAATATAATGCTTGCAAAAATGGTTTGTTTTTTTTAATTTAATATTTTTACATAATGTTGTTATATAGCTAGAATATGCTTTGTATTGTATGTAGTTAAAGGGGGAAATTCCCTAAAGTATGCCATATAAACCCAGAAGTTCAAATGTATAAAAACTGTGTATAGAAATGTACAGTTATGTGTTGTGTGAACATTTGAATGACCTACATATAATAACTAGAATTTATTTATGATCACTCCTTAGGAAAAATAGTTTACGCATATTATCATACATAAATGTACTTGCAATGGAATTTACAAAGTTTATGTATATGATTTAAAAATGCAAATTTTAAGTTGGGGAGCACTGATTTCTTGCCAGTAAAAGTGTTATTACCTTTGATGTGCGTTTTTCTGGATTTTTAGTTTCTATGGTTATAAATTATGTCAAGGTCATAAGTATTGTTACTTTCACGGGCACATGGCGTTAAAATATTACTTATTATAGAAAGATAGTTTCATGTATTATACTAATAACCTTGTTATTATTATAGTACACTGTACTGGAAAAATCTTATTATAGTAAAGAGAAAATCTTATTGCAAAAAGAAACATATTTTAACATCAAGCGCCTATATAGTCACTGTCTTAAAACAAGGTTACTAAATCATTATCATAATTACATGTATAAACATAATATGAACAAATGTGTGATTTGGATGCAACATAGATACAGGTCTCTGTCAAAATATCTGATGTCTGGATTTGAATGTCCTACATATTATTGCAAATAAGCAATGCAATGGTATCATATTTTAGCATACGTTTTAACAGGCTAGGGGCAGACCCCCCCCCCCCCCCTTGCAAAATTCTTATTTCTTAAATATGCCTCAGACCCCCCCCCCCCCCCCCCCCCCCCTGGAAAAATTTTCTGGATCGTTGCATGTTATACCCCATACCATATTCATGTAGAATTGATTGCTCTTGCACGGATTCAGAAATTTTTCAGGGGGAATTCGAGGTATAACTTTACTTGCTCTGGGATGGAAAGGGGAAAGTCCAAGGCCTTATTTTCGGTAATTTTACTTTGTAAATTGAACAAGTTTAAATTTTCCATGACCCCCTATAGATACGCGCATATTACTACTGGGTAATCCGTTTTCACTTCTAGTTATTAGCTCACCTGAGCTGAAAGCTCAAGTGAGCTTTTCTGATCACATTTTGTCTGTTGTCCATCTGTCCGTAAACTTTTCACATTTTCAACATCTTCTCAAGAACTAATGGGCCAATTTCAACCAAACTTGGCACAAATCATCCTTAGGCAAAGGGAATTCAAAGTTGTGAAAATTAAGGGCAACACCCTTTTTCAAGGGGAGATAATTAGAAATTAATGAAAAATTTTGAGAAATTTTCAAAAATCTTCTTCTCAGAAACTAATCAGCCAGGAAAGCTGAAACTTGTGTGGAAGCATCCTTAGGTAGTGTAGATTCAAAGTTGTGAAAATCATGACCCCCAGGGGTAGGGTGGGACCACAATGGGGGGGTCGATGTTTTACATAGGAATAATAGGGTAAATCTTTAAAAATCTTCTTCTCAAAAACGCATCAGCTAGGAAAGCTGAAACTTGTTTGGAAACATCCTCAGGTAGTGCGGATTCCAAGTTGTGAAAATCATGACCCCCGGGGGTAGGGGGGCCACAATAGGGGTCAAATTTTTACACAGGAATATATAGAGTAAATCTTTAAAAATCTTCTTCTCAGAAACTAATCAGCCAGGGAAGCTGAAACTTGTGTGGAAGCATCCTCAGGTAGTGTAGATTTAAAGTTGTGAAAATCATGACCCCCGGGGGTAGGTGGGGGGGGGGGCACAAGGGGTGTGGGATTGATCAAAGTTTTACATAGGAATATATAGAGTAAATCTTTAAAAATCTTCTTCCCAGAAACTAATCAGCCAGGAAAGCTAAGACTTGTGTGGAAGCATTCTCAGGTAGTGTAGATTCCAAGTTGTGAAAAGCATGACCCCGGGAGTAAGGGGGGCCACAATGGGGGGGGGGGGTCGAAGTTTTACATAGAAATATATAGAGTAAATCTTTTTTTAAAAATCCTTTTCTCAGAAACTAATCATCCAGGAAAGCTGAAACTTCTGTGGAAGCATCCTCAGGTAGTGTAGATTCAAAGTTGTGAAAATCATGACCCCCGTATATAGGGTGGGGCCACAATGGGGGTCAAAGTTTTACATAGGAATATATAGAGTAAATCTTTAAAAATCTTCTTCTCAGAAACTAATCAGCCAGATGATTCTTTATAATTGTTAAGACTCTGGCTCCAGGACAATTCTTCGGCCTCACAAGAAGGTTCAGAGTTTGATGTAGCTTTATATCCCATAAATAAACAATTGTTAAGGATCTTTTTGAGAACTGCAATACTCAACATGTAATATGACCATAAAATCATCATGTTAGAAAAGGGACTAATGATTATAAACATAAGAATATCCAGGGGGAAAATGAATTTTATTTATACAGGATCTACATGTATTATTGTACATTGTCCAGATAGTTTGTATTATGACTCCATTAAGCTGATTTTATCATACCTGTTGTTCCCCAGGTGAGCGATGTGGCCCATGGGCCTCTTGTTCTTTCTTCTCCTCAATTCTTTGGTATGTTTAACTGTGTCACGTCGTTTCAATACTTTTTGCAAGAAAACTAATGAAAACGGTATACTATTTAAGGAATCATTCTTTGACTATTTTGGTCAAATTAAAGCACGAAGGGATTTGATTATTTTAGATTTGATCAAGCTCCGACCAAAACTATCACCTCACAATATTCTTAGAATGATTCCTTCTTACTTACATTTATAGAATTTTTAGAAACTGTACCATAAAATATTAGAATATTGACATATTTATGTGATTTTCATTTCTTTTAATTATGCAAATCCCGCTTGCGCCCCAACAATACGTCATTTGAATTTAACGAACTGTACACTATCGTAGTGTTATCACTGAAAAAGTGAATGTAAAAGATTTGTTTCCTTTGATGAGTTACTTTTATATACATGATAGTAACTAAGTTAAAATATTATATAAAAAAAAATACGCAGGATAATTTTGAATAGTTATGAAAATCTATGCTAGATTTGGTTTAATTAACAATACATTTTGTATAATCTAAATATCGTAGTCATGAAAGGGGAAAGGGGGGGGGGGTTATGATAAACCAAAACCACTGTCCAGTAGTTATTTAATTGGAAAAGAACCTGATGAAAAAAAATAAAAGGTTAAACTAGGGTATATTACATTAAAAAAAATGAATGATGTTTGTAGAGATGATAAAAGACCAGGGGTCACTAGTTTCTTAATCTTGGTAGATACTCCTTTGCTCGTCAAGTCTGCCTGTCTGATGCCCTGGGGCAGATATGGCGATTGCCCCAAATTTTTACAATTTTGGCCCAAAAGTCGAACAGAGAGCAATTTATGTAGGTCATCTAATCGGTTTGATTAGCGTAACAATTTATTTAATTAATCCAAAATAAAACCAATGTGTTATGTAATGTAAAGTAAACATATCTGACCCGCACGATACAATAACTTTCAGTCGGACAAAAATTTAAATGCCATCGACTGTGCTTGACAATAGTGGAAACACGGGATTTAAAAGATCCACCCCGATGTAATCAGGTGGAATAACCACAGATCGATGTCTGAATGTTGAAGAACCGGCGATATATTCCACTACGTCCCGACAGAACCTCCCGTAACTATGGCAAACAAATACCAAGCCAAGAGCCCGGTAAGGCGCACCTGTTATGCAATTTGCACGTAAAATAAGGTTTAAGTTGTGCACTAGATCGGATCTAGATATTGTGCAATCAAAAACAATCAACAAACCAAAGAACGGTTGTTAAAGTCTGGTTATTCGTTCTTTTTTTAGGATTTCGTCGACCTGGGTTCGGTTGGGATAGATTTCGGAGAGGATGAAGACTCGGGTGGATTTGAGTATCACAAGCTTACAGATCAACAGCTTAAATGTAAGTATACATATCTATGTTTGCACATGTTCAGAGGTACGATACGACCCACTTCTCGTTGCACATGAATTTTAAACATCCCTTTAAATTCAGACAAAACTTTATTGGTAAAGCATGAGATAGGAAGCCTTGAAGCAAGTTAAGCTATTAACTACCATAAAATATCGTAGTTGTGTCTTTTAGTGTTTGTGCAGAATTTTTTCTGTTACTAGTATCTAATGTAATGGTGTCCTTTTTTCAAAGTCGTAAGTAATTAATTGACTTGCTTTACATATCACATCGTTTTCGAAATTATTATCAGGCTATAGATGTCGACCAACATCAAACTTTACAAAGATTATAACCTTGAGCTTTGAAATAATAATGTATTTCTTGTCCACTTTCCTAGTGATTAGCCTCAACAATATTTCGATTGACAATGAACTGAAAAATACAAAATTATGATCGTCTATACAATCCTCTTTCTTTATCCCTCATATCGTTGGTGTTCAAATTTAGTCATTTATACATGACTGCAATTTCATTAATATTTGCGGTCAATATTTTTTCGTGGATATAGTAACAGTCACATTTTCAAGGATACGTAATTTCATGGCCAGTGATCCTATCAATATAACAAATGTATTATTAATTAGACATTTCAATGAACATTTATTTTCACGGATCTTCTCGATGCACAACGAAATCCACGAAAATTAGTATTCAATGAATATTAGTGAAACCGCAGTACATAAACTTTCAACAAAAGTATTCATAAAGTGGCTATAAAAGAAAACAATATGCTGATATATCCAGCTCGGTGCTCAGGTATTGATTAATGGATTAGTGATATGAAATACGAAATCAGCTATATAGGTGCTTGATGAATAATACAACACCATAAAGGGCAGCCATAGCACAGCTTTCCATGAATAAAAAGAAATGAATCAATCTTGATCCCGATAATGAATCTAGCATCAACAAATAAATTTGCGTACATATTTTTCTTTTGGAAGGGGAATGCTAAATTTTGTAATCGATCTTCGTATTGGTCCGAATTCAGGATCCCTCGTTTCTTAAAATTGATTGATAATTTACTGATGACGGTTTTCGTACATTAAATCTACGCTCTGTCACTTAATTTTTATTTTCTCTGTTACCAGGGAATTTGCAACAAAGACATCGGTTTCTAAGATAAGCCATTTTATGCTATGTACCAGACATCATGTTGTCTTTGAAGTGGCGAGAACAAAACTTGTTGTAATAGCGCTAACTTCCTTTTGCACCAGGATAGAATAATTTCTGAATTTGTTTTTCCATTAGCTAACCAGGAAAAGTCCATGGATTGAACTGTTTTTGAGAGATACTTGTCATCATCTTGATTTTACGATTTGAATTTTATATGTTCTTTGAAATAAATTTAATGTATTGTCGCATCTACTAATCAATTGCTGCATTTGCTGCCTCTGTCCTTTTGTCGTTATACTGCACAATGAAGGGTTCCTTTATAGATCAATGTCGGAAGATGCTGCTTTATGACAGAGCCAGGTAGCAATTCTTTTTTGGTATCGAGGTTAGTTAGGTTTAGCTGTATTTATTTTACTCACCTGCCTTTAAAAAAAGAGTTAAATTTTCTTTTCTACTCAGTCGACGGCACTAAGTTTTTTTTGTAAAAGTGACGTCAATATATTATCAAATAATTACATTTTCAACTGTCTTTGTCTGTGATACCATTACGAATCAATTTTGAACCATAAAACCCAATAACTTCATTACATACAATGTAGCATGTGCTACATGAAAAATAGTGGTTTTAAAATAATGTTGTTTTAAAGTGTATTAATTTGAAATAATATAAATATAAGTAATAAAAAATCATTCTTTGAATATTATGAGGTGATAATTTCGGTCGGAGCGTGGTCAAATCTATCATAAAGCCCTTCGGGCTTTATTGGAATTCCCTACGCCCCGACCGAAATTATCAACTCATAATATTCAAAGAATGATTCCTAAATCCTGAAATAGTAACCTTCAGTGGTGTGTATCAAAGGTCAATGATTTGGTTACTAAATGATTTGGTTTATTTGAGGAATAGAATAAGGAATCATTATTTGATTATTATGTTGTGATAATTTCGGTCGGGGCGTAGAGAAATCCAATAAAGCCCAAAAGGTTTTATGATAGCGCAGCGAGTTATCTAGAGCGTTTTCTACGAATGAGTAAGTCAGAAGTTCGAATTCTACTACGGCTTTTACAATTTTTACCATTCCAAACATTTCTTCAACATATTTTTGGTCAAATATTGTAAAATTTTAAAAATTTCAAAACGATGAATTATTTTCATTGCTAGTATGATGTACTTTTATCCACATTTTTATCGACAGGTGTCAAATACAACCTTAATTTGATATTCATGTGAAGATGGAGGGGTATATTTTTCCATCATGACGACTTGTTGTTAAATTTTCGAACACACTGAGTTAAAATCAACACTCTTTATTGCAGTATGTAAAGAATGTTTCGAGTTCTTTGACAAGGACCACAGTGGCGCCATTGAGAAAGCCGAGCTGATCACGGTGATGCGAGCAGTAGGACTCAACCCGTCCAAAAAAGACGTGGAGAAAATGATCAAGTCAGTTGCAGAGAAGGGTAAGATGTAAAAATCGCCTGAAATTCCTGTGTTTGTTAGCAAAAGGTGTAAGCTTTCGGAATCACCAAAGGACAAATGATAGTTTAGGGTGTTGGCTTATTTTCAATGAATCATTTCCCAAAAATTCCGGGTATTTTTTTTTTTATAAATTGTAGAATTTTTAACTCATGTTATATATGCACTCATTGACAGTATCATGTCCACTGTGACTTTGACTTTCAAGTGACCTCGGATCAGGTTCATGACACATTCTCATGAGCAATATTTGATCCAAGTATGAGTTTTTTGTTATTCTATTCTCATTTCTGGACTGGGCACGAGAGTGGAACAAGCATATGAACGGACGGACATAGAGAAAGGAGGGTGAAGATGAAACTATGTTGACATTATAACGAAATCTTATGCATTAGTCTTAGTCTAATTAGACTCGTAGAGTCCAGAGTATGCGGCGATGCCGAGAGGGTGGGTCGGTGGGTGGGTAGGGGGGTTGGGGGTTGGACATACTAGTACTAATAATGAAGTACTTCTCTTTTCCTTCAAGGGGGAGAGGGTATAAGGAAGTCGTGTTACTGTTATATTTCTGTCATACTGTAGAGCCCTTTTGAATTTATTGGGTGTATGTAAATACATTTACAGAACAAGCCATACTGTAAATTTTATTTACACCAAATATTTTACAAAATGACATATTTACATCTGTACTACTTTGACCAATTTTTGTTTAGAATTGATTTTGATATGTGTGTTACAGGAAACGAGTCCATATCGTGGCCAGTATTTCAAGAACTACTCAGCAGCTCCTGGAAATCAGTGAAACAGAGTAAACTAGAAATGTTGGCCTCCTTCCACATATTTGACATCAACAAGGATGGTTACGTGGACGCCTCAGAATTGAAGAAGACCCTGACCAGTATGGGGGAGTCCCTTACTGAAGAAGAGGCCGAGGTTCTTCTAAGAACCGCGGACACGAATGGTGACGGAAAAATTGACTATAAAGGTAAAGTTGCAAGCATAACAATCTTTATTTCTTTTTTTTTTGGACTATATTAACGTTACTGTAATACTGTAAACCTATTGCACGTGACTGTGTATTCTATTTACGCTTTTGGCGGAAAGTTGATTTGCAAAATCAAGTACAGTACAACGCTTACTGTCATGCATTCATCTCAGGTGGGTTTTTATTCGTAAGAGGCTTTATCAAAATAAAAGTTACTTACAGTAGTTTTTACAACTAATATATTTTACTCTGTTGTGTAATAGTTTCCGTAGAATTTTTTTTTGTTCGTTAATTAAAAAACGAAAAAAATGCAATAACATTTTTCATTTATTACTTTCAGAGTTCGTGAATATGATTTGCGAGTTTTGAAAACGAGGATGACGCAATAGACCTCTTACCGTTTCTGCTAGCAGAGCGGACTCGTAGAACGCATGCATGCAGGTTCTATTCTGAGATCTGCGGCCGATGGAGGGTTTATAAACGGTAGCCTGTTCTATTTACATGTTGTACGTGTTTGACTGGTGACTTTGATGGCGTGACTGTGACCAGAAACTTTTTCATAGATCTACATTATGAGTTACGGTTCATCATTTTAAATACATTTTTATTTACATGTATATTCTTGAGAAAAATGATTAAAAACACGAAAAAAATATATATATTTTGTTTTATATTCAACTATTATCACTTAGTTTAACTAACAGATAGGATTTTTAATGATATATTGAAAATGGTCAAATGTAATTACTTTTCCGGTTCAAAGGAGCATCTCAAAGTGCGTTTTTTTTCTCCACCCCCCCCCTTTCCCCCTCCAAAATCTCATTAAGGGTAATGTACAAACTGTATAATTACCGGTATATATTATACATCAATTTTTGTGTAATTATTCAGTTTCCTACGAAAACCTGTTAGGCTCAATTTCAAAAAATTAACTCGTTAGTATTTGGTAATAACGAGTTAATATTTCATTTTAACGAGTTAGTTATCTTTTGATACGAGTTATCTAGTTACGATGAGTTAGGATCTTGTTATAATGAATTAGCTTAGTATCTCGTTATAACGAGTCAATTTTAGAGGCATGTAATTGTTTTAAGTCATTAACATAAACACTTTGTATCTAATTTCCGTTCACGATCTCAGCCCGGTCATGGAATATCTCCAGTTTAACTTAATTTGATATCTAAATCTCGAAAGTTAAAGTAAAACCAAATTTCTTATAAATTGCGTAAATTAAGATATACAACTTTTTATTCTATACGACTAACCGATTACTGATTTTGTGACCGTTCCGACCGGTTAGAAATTAATGGATTCAACATTTGTTGGAATAACTTGTACATGTATATGATTAATAAATTGATACTTAATTCTTTAATTTCACCGTGGATTTAAATACATGTACGTGGTGGGATCTGCGACATTTATCAAAGTTGAGCCAAAATGAATTCCCATGATTCAACAGTATCATTTTAGAGTACATGTCCTGGCTGGAGCGAGATTCAGAGTGAGATGACGAACCATACGAATTCGCGCGCCTGCAAAGTTAATTCGAGAACAATCAATGACTGATCAATTACACTAAGGTGATTTAAATCATGTCATGTCAATACAATACGGACTATTTGTATAAATGAAAAGACGTAATATGTAGTTTATATATTGGTAAAACGATATAAAAGTACTAATATATCAATGTAAACGTATTAAAAAACAGGTGTAGGCCCCTATACGATTCCGTAATAAAGACACAAGTGTAGGCCCCTATAGGCTTCCGTGCCTCTAGAGGCTAGGTCGTTATAACGAGATAAATATCTCGTTTTAACGAGTTAAGTTTCTCGTTGAAACGAGTTATTTCTTCACGTTATAACGAGTTAATATTCATGTCACATTATAATATCTGAGCATAAACTGAATATATGCACAAAACTAGGAATGACTTTGCCGTCCTCATGGCTGTATGAACCACAATTGCTTTGCTGAAATAAGTAAGTAAGTAAGTAAGTAAATCATTTATTATAGTGACATGTGCATTTTGCATGTTACAATAATACAGTGAAACAATAATACAAGATAATAGCACCCGGCCCATCGGACCTATATGTCACTGGTTATATAAATTACATATTTAAAAGTCAACGTGAAAATTTTGATTGTCTTAGTTTTAGAGCATTGATAATAAATTGAGAGCATTGCCGAGGATAAGTACATACTAAAGTTCTGAATAATTCAAATTCTTCATAATTTGTTGAGCCAGTGGTATTTCTAATAAGTAAATTTCGTAAATCATTATATAATGTACATTTTAGGATGAAGTGAATTTCATTTTCAATTTCATTTAAATTACAAAAAACACAGAGTCTGTCAGTTAAAGGTTCATTTCGAAAGCGTCCTGTTTCAACACGTAAAGGGAGAATTCCACATCGGAGCTGAGCTAGGGCAGATCTTTGATTTTTTGGAATGTTCATGAGAAGATAATTTTCTGTTGAGAAGTTTTGCTTTAGGAGACGGTAAGTTCTGAGTTTGGGAGAGTTTTGAAGATTTGCGAACCAAATGTTTTCTGATGTCGAGTGTTGGTTTTGGATAAAAAGTTGGACGTCACAGCATATTGCGTTAGTATAGATATTTGACATGTTCACGGAATTTAGCACAGCTTTTAGTTGGCAGTTCCATCCCCTTTCGTTGTTAAGGCATTGATCCCAGATGAAAACTTGTTTTGCCGTCCTGTTGTTGTCCATTGTCTGAAATTTGTTCCAAAGGCGGACCATATTAGATTTGTGTCTGGAGCTAGCAGGGGCCCATCCGGTTTCTCCTCGTACGGCTAGTAATGGTGCTAAACGATGTGTTCCCAGGAAATATCTTGCTGCTCGGTCCTGCACTTGGTCCAGTGAATGGAAGTTTTGGTATCCCCATACTCCGCTGCAGTAATCTATTACCGGGGCGACACAGCTATAAAATAATTTTTCAAACGTAGTGAACCCAATGTCCTTCAAGCTGTGGATTTTGGATATTAAGGAACCAAGAGCTCGTCCTCCAGATTTAGAAAGATTTTCGGCATTATTTTTAAAGTCTCTGTTTTCGTTAAATAACACTCCGAGGTATTTATAAACTGATGCACCATAAATAATGCACCATGCACGTTCAGTAGTTTTAATCATATTTGTGGGCATTGAATTTCGTTGATTTAGTAAAAATCATAGTCTCAAGGATATCGGGTAAATAAACTCGTGGCCAATGATCCTATAAATACAGTATGTTATTTTAAAAAAACAGGTATGTATTGAATTTTCATTTTTTGAATTTACGAAATTTACAAAAAAATGGTACTAGTATTCAACAAATACAGATGAAACTTCACTATAGTCTGTTCCAAGATATTTATGCAGCTCATTTGGACGATTTTCAATAAAAATACACATTCCTGTGAAAGAAGTGCAATTGAAATAGTTGAAAAGGATAAATTCCAAGATAATTTCATTGACACATTATCATCTCTCACTCGGAAAAGTTCACGGGAACGAAAACGGGATTCCATACGGAGATTTATAATGGGGAATGTTTACATCTTCTCTCCATTCGGAATACTGTCACCATGTAAAATGTATATTTTACATGTTCCGAATATTTTCTATAGTTTAGCTTGTTGGTAAATTAACGTTATTCACTCTTCTTAATTATCGTGAAATTCCTCCTGACTATGATGTGATAAAATGTAAATTAATGTTTATCAAACGCCTTAACTGTAACAAAGAAATAGGACATCAAAGTAATCAAGTGTAGCTTTGGGAAAGATACTTATTAGAAAGGCGGGATTGAAGGACAATGGTTTCAGCTAAGAAATGTGTGTTTGACACTAATAGAGTTAATGCAATTACATAACAATTAGCGGATTAACGCAGGTGAATAAATGGGCGTTTACCTGAGAGATGGTCGGTTTAGGGATAAAGAAATATTCTCTGATTGGATGATTTATACATGTCAGTTATTTAGAGGGTCACGCCAGTAAAATATTATTATATGTTTTAGAGTTGATAGTAAGTTAGTTGAAGAAAGTAGAGAGTCAGAGTTCGATAGTTAGAGGTTAAGAGTCAAGGTACAAGTCGTCCGTCTAATCCGTTACGTTTTCCCTCACTGTCATATGTAGGTTAACATTAAGTTAGAATTATTAATAAGCGAGTTCCCCCTTTTTAATGTGTACGGAGTGGAGAGTAACTGTTTGTATAATTGTGTTATTAACTGGAATAAATGTGGAAAATACAGCGAGTGTTGAGCTAATTCCCTAGTAATCGCCCGGTACAGAAAATACCCCTTACGATACAAACCCGGCGGTTAATTATAATACACTCGGAATACATCGCACAATTTTTTAACGTTATCATCCGGGCTTATAAATGGCTGTTGCAATGCAAAATCTCCGTAGACTTTCAATTTCGGGATGTGTATTGAAACCTGAAGCGGTAGAGGGGGCGTTTCAAAACAGATAATCTGGACATTTTTTATATTAGTGGATGAACGTAGTTTGAGCACAAAGGTATTTACTATTATTGAAATATCAAGCAAAAAGTGGTGGAAGCAAAAACTCGGGACAGAGTATAGAAGGTTTGATCATGTACCAACCACGTTCATATCCTGTTGAACTTTTTAACATTGCTGTTTATTACTTATTCATTTGATTGATTTGAAAAAGGTAAATTGTTTACAATTGTTAGAATTGAGCAATTTTTATGTTTACAATAATCCAACCGATAAGCTTGTGAATTCATTAAAAAGTTCACACAGAATTGAACATTTTCGTTAACCTATAGATTCATGTAAGGAAGCATATTTGCAAATGCAAATATAGAGTGATAAGTATTGTTTCAATGTCTCACTTTGCACAGTTTTCATTGCTCCAATATGCAATCTCTGGCACCTGTAAATTTAACATTTGGAAACCATATCTTTTAGAAGATAATGTGTCTACCAAAATTGATTAGAATTACATTGTATGTTGTAACTTGCATTCTTATTCAGATCGATGTAAAGGGACTGTTTGTACAGCCAGACAGAAATTTAAATGCCATTCAATATTCTCAAATGGAAACTCGGGAGTTAAAATAGGCATTACCCAATTGTTTACATCCGGGCTAATTGGAAAACGATCGGTATCAGATCTGCTTCGTGCAGCAGCACATCCCGACAAAATTACCAGAACATCCCGATAGAATAACCAGAACTATGGCAGACGAGGGGGTAAAGTTCATTGAATATGTTTGGACTTATGCATTAGATCGAATAAAAAAAAAACCAAACAACAAAGGAAAACAACGTTGGCACCGTCCGCTTTTACATGTACTGTCTTGTTCTGTTTTCAGGATGTGGTCAACCCGTACCCAGGGGAATGTTTGCAGGAGGGTGATGGTTTTAGCTATCCCCAATTTAAAGAGAAATCAGAACAAAGTAAGTAAACAGATTAGAACCCAACTTTTACATATATTTATTCGGAAAGCCTCTTGTATTTTTGTGAAGAAGGTATGAAAACGTCTGTAGTCATAATCAATAAGTCATATTCAATAAGTCGCTGATAGAAGGTTTGATGGTCGTAGCCATTTTTTTTTACTGAATTGATCTCCTTAAGAAGAAGAGCTCCATAAGAAATACATTTATAACTTTATGAATTAAATTTAAAAGTATTAAAATTTATGGATTTTTTTGTTTGTGTTATTTTTGTTTGTTCGGTTTTTTTTTTTTGTTTTTTTTTTTTGGTTTTTTTTTGTTTTTTTTTAACAAAATAATAGTTTACAGCAAAATGAATCATATCTTATAAGTCATGAAAACAGATCATATATATATTTTTAATTTTATAAATTTGGATTGCATTTCACGCATGATTAAGATTTTGAATTTATTAGAATTTGGAGACCAAAAAACGCTATGATGCATTACAATTTTAATGCTTTGCTTTTTTTCTCAGTATCTAAAGAATGTTTTGACTTCATTGACCATGACAAAAATGGCGTCATTGACAAATCGGAGCTTATCACAGTGATGCGAGGAATAGGACTCAATCCATCGGAGAAGGATGCAGAGGAGTTGATCGCATCTACGGCGGAAACTGGTGAAATTAAAAAATTTCGAATGTTAAGGGGGCTGGATGGTCGCGGCCATATGTAGTCTCTATTCGCCTCCGTAAAACGAAGAGCTTAATTTTTATAAAGCTTCATTGTGTATGAAATATTTAAAATGATAAAGCTGAAGTATTTGGAGTGATTCGTTACTTAATAAGTGTTTAATATGACTAAAAAATATCATTTTTAAAACGTTTTAATATGTTAAAGCTAAAATATTTGGCAGTTATTCTTTACTTAATAAATGTTTATGACCAAAAAATATCATTTTTTTAAATGTTTAAGGCAGATGTTGACCATCGACCCTCCCCAACATTAATCCAGTATATACGAAGAGAGAAAATTACATCTGATTGTCAAAAATATTTTGGTATAACAAAATGAGATAGTAATCAAAGATGTCGGAACGGGGGGGGGGGGGGGGGGGCTTAGCCCCCCTCCGCTCCACTTGTTTGCAAAGTTAGACCTCACCATCAGGCACATAGCATCAGGGAGGGGCTAGCCCCGCCTCCACTTTTTCTCGCAGCAAACATAATATTTCTTTGATTTACATGTAAGAAATTGAAGTATCAGGAAGGTGCCACTTCCCCCCCTCCCCCCCCCCCCCCCCCCGGATTAGGAATTTAATGATTTTGGGAATTAGCCTTTTTTTTTTTTTGCTTGTTAAGATTTGTAATGATTAGTCTAACACCCCCCCCCCCACACTTTCAATTTGCTACCGACGCCACTGACAAATATCGCTTGTGCATATATTTGTAGCTGCATAGCATGTTTAGCAGATAATCCAGTTCTTTTAAAAACTTTTTGTATTTGTATGTACCTTCCGATAAAAAGGTGGGAAAAGAAATGTTCCAATAGACAAGTCTCATATGACGTTTTTTAAAATACTGCTTATTCAATCTAACGCCAGGGAGAATACATTGTATTTATAAGCATTATTAACATTTATTAAAGGGAAGGACACTATTTCATGGGCAGTATTTGACGACATGATGAATGGCCCCTGTAAATCAGAAAAACTCAACAAGATGAATATGTTGGCAATGTTTCTTATCTTTGACAATAACAAAGATGGTTTCGTGGACGCCACTGATTTCCAGAAAACAATGATCATTTTGGAACAGCCCTTTGGTGAATTTGAGACTAAGCTTTTCATAGAAGAAATGGACAAGAAGCCCCAGGGAAAATTAAATTACAAAGGTAATATAAATTCTTGCTACTTAATAAAAGCATTGCAAATGTTCATGCAAATTACAAACACCTGACGTTATACATTTTTCTCATGATAAAATATATATATACGGTATACCGGTAGAAAGCATATATTTAATATGTGATGCAAACCTGTATAAACTTCCTTTAATAAAGACCAATAACCAAAGTAACCATCATAGACTTTCGGATACATTACGGATTGACATCTAAAAATTGTTGCCCTTAATATAATTATCATATATCTTTTCAAAACAATCCCACATAATCATTACTTTCAGATTTTGTGACCTTGATGTACGGTGAAAGTTATGCAGAGTAAAGATTCTGTGCCTGTCGATGACAACAGACCCAACTTCATGTGTAAATAGACCTGGTAGCCTGATGAATATCCCATGATGTAATGTGCGAGACGAGTTAGTGACTGTTTTCTTGGTGCGTTTGATGCTTTTAAGAGGACTGAATGGTCGTGGCCGTTTTTTAGACTGTATTTACCTCCTCGAGATGAAGAGCTCTATATAAAAATATAGTTAAAATACTCTTTTAAAGATAAAATATTTGGATTTTTCTTTACTAAATAATTAGTTGAACACGCATTCAGCCTCCTTAAGAATTCTACATGCAACCTGGTTTATCAGCCATTGGGTACTGTTTGTACCCAACCATTTGTGTGTTAGTGTCTGTCCATCTTTTTCTCTACCATTCACACTTAATAAAACCATGAAAAGGATACACATGGATGAGAAAACCATTAGTCTACATTTTTCATTTCAATTTCATTTTCAAGAAACTATTTGACATTATTTTATCAAACTTCATATGCTTGGTGAAACCGGTGAGAGAAATTCAATTGTGTAATATGTGTATTCTGTTTTTTCTTACAACAATTTTACTTTACGATATATATTATCTCAGACTAACAAAATGAGATGTAAAGTTTTTTTTTCATATTTAATTGCAATAAATTGTACCACTGACCAGGACATTTTTTCATATCAATATACCAGTCTAACTTATAAACATTTTCAACCTCATAAAATAAAGAACCAAACTAATCTATCAATACCTCAAGAATTTATCTAATCATATTAATGAATAATAATCTTAAATAAAGGACGTCATATCAAGTTGTGAACAGTTTCATTCAAAAACCAACAAGTGAGCATCAACAACTGAGCCCTAAACTCATATCAAACTAAAACTGTGTGAACTCTTTTAATTCCATAAGAGGAGATTTTCACAGCATTTTCAATAGCAGACTTGTACACCATCCTGAACTTTGGCGTCATCATGAATGACTTTTCGTCCAGCAGTTTAAACAGCACGTTCCTCTACCTGTTTGCGTCTGTACTGGGACTGACCGTCAGGGTGATGCCTGCATGGTGTTTACTTCCCCCGACCGTACTCTCCAGGTTCTCTGTGTGGGTGACCTTGTCCTCAATGGTCTCTCTGTATGCGATTTGCAGGGGACCCATGTAGGCATCGACCTTGAACTCTGACAGTATGCGGTGTTTGATGACCTCCAGATGCAGCTCTCCCATCCCAGACAGGATGGTCTGGCCCGTCTCTTGGTTCACCTTCACCTATAAGGCCAAGTACAAACAACTTATATACAAATAGATACCGTAAGCGAGTCAAAACATGACAATCACATCATTAAATAAAAAATAGCATAAAACCAAGATGGAAATTAAGATATTATATATTTCTATTTCCTAATTAATTTGGTATTTCCTAAGTAAATACCAAATTAATTCAAAATACAGGTTAAGAACTTTTGAATAGATTTACTTATTGTTTTTAACTTTTCAATAAAGATAACTAAAAAAAAAGTTTTAAAGTTACTGGTATAAAAACAATAATATAACCTTGAGACTAGGGTCCTCTCTCTGAAGACATTCTAAGGCAAGGTCAAGGTCTTTCTGCCTAGCCATTGAAGGAGGCTCCACAGAACAAAAGTAAACAGGCGAGGGCACCTGTAGACCGGCTAGCACCACGTCATGGTCAAGGTCATCATGACTCGCAAGGTCATGTGAAGAATCTTCCTCCTCCTCATGATGCCTGTTCTCACAAATTTAGTTTTGATTTTATCTATACTGTCTACCAAAAGAACCTCATCTGCTATGTTCTCATCAGTGTTACTTAGTTGACCAATCAAATTAGACCTTTCTTTTATTGCATACTCCCAAATTTTACCATCACTCTTCTCTGTTATTTAATGAACAGAGAATTTTCTTCCATCGGGAGATTTTGCTAAGTCCCATTCGTATTGTTATGTCGATATAGCGGATAGCAAGAAAACTGATCAATTACAATAAAGTGATTTTAATAATGTCATTTCATGTCAGTACAATTACGAACTATTTGTATAAATGAAAAGACGTAACATGTAGTTTATATGTTGGAAAGACGATATAAAAGTACTAGTACCATATATCAATGTGTAAGTTATAAAACAACAGGTGTAGGCTCCTATACGATTCCGTAATAAAGACACAAGCATAGGCCCCTATAGGCTTCCGTGCCTCTAGAGGCAATGTTGTTATATAACGAGTTTTTAAAGTTTCTCGTTCAAACAAGCTTATTTTTCACGTTATAAAGAGTTAATATTCATGTCACATTATATTTTCTGTGGATAAACTAAATATATGCACTTAACTAAGAATGACTTTGCCGTCCTCATGGCTGTATGAACTACAATTATTTTGCTGAAATAATGCACCATGCACGTTCAGTAGTTTTAATAATATTTGTGGGCATTGGCTTTCGTTGATTGAATAAAAATAATGGTCTCAATGATATCAGGTAAATATTTCGTGGCCAATGATCCTATAAATACAGTTGGTTATTAAAAGCATTGATTTTTCATTTCTTGAATTTACGAAATTTACAACAATTGGTATTCAACAATTACAGATGTAACTATAGTAGTAAATACTCCGATAGATTGGTTTATCTTGTTCATTAAAATATATGCCTGCATAATTATTTGTATAATAACAACCGGGCGTTAATAAGTATATGTTTATATTTAAAAAGTTCACCGGAATATGAACTTAGTTGGCCAAGTGATCAAATCCTGTAAAACCCGAAGGGCTTCTTGGCTTCTTAGAAGGTCTGATCATGTACCAACCAAGTTCATATCCCTTTGAACTTTTTAACATTGCTGTATATTACTTATACATTTGATTGATTTGAAAAAAGGAAAATTGTTAAGAATTGTTAAAATTGCGTATTTTTTATGATTAAAATAATCCAACCGACAAGCTTGTGAATTCATAAAAAGTTCACACAGAATTGAACATTTTCGTTAATCTATAGGTTCATGTAAGGAAGCATATTTGCAAGTGCAAATATAAAGTGATAGGTATTGTTTCAATGTCTCACTTTGCACAGTTTTCATTGCTCCGATATGCAATCTTGGCACCTGTAATTTACCATTTGAAAACCATATCTTTTAGAAGATAATGTGTCTACCAAAATTGATTAGAATTACATTGTATGTTGTATGTGAAACCCATATTCAGATCGATATAAAGTGACTGTTTGTACAGCCAGACAGAAATTTAAATGCCATTCAATATTCTCAAATGGAAACTCGGGAGTTAAACAATATGTTAAAATAGGCATTACCAAATTGTTTACATCCGGGCTAAGTGGAAAAACGATCGGTATCAGATCTGCTTGGTGCAGCAGCACATCCCGACAGAATTACCAGAACATCCCGATAGAATAACCAGAACTATGGCAGACGAGGAGGTAAAGTTCATTGAATATGTTTTGACTTGTGCATTAGATCGAAAAAAAAAACCCAAACAACAAAGGAAAACAACGTTGGCACCGTCCACTTTTACATGTACTGTCTTGTTCTGTTTTCAGGATGTGGTCAACCCGAACCCAGGGGATTGTTTGCAGGAGGGTGATGGTTTTATGTGTCCCCAATTTTCAAAGGAAACAGAACAAAGTAAGTACTAGTAAACAGATTAGAACCCAACTACTCGGAAAGCTTCTTGCATTTTTGTTAAGAAGGTATGAAAACGTCTGTTGTCATAATCAGTAAGTCATATTCAATAAGTCGCTGATAGAAGGTTCGATGGTTATGAATTAAAATACCAAAATCTAGAATTAAAAATGGATTTTTTTGTTTTTTTGTTTGGTTTTTCACTAAAAAATAGTTTATAGCAAAATGAATCATATCTTATGAGTCATTAAAACAGCTTTTATATATATTTTTAATTTTATAAATTTGGATTGTATTTCACGCATGATTAAGATTTTGAATTTATTAGAATTTGGAGACCAAAAAACGATATGTAGTCTTACAATTTTAATGCTTTGCTTTTTTTTCTCAGTATGTAAAGAATGTTTTGACTTCATTGACCATGACAAAAATGGCGTCATTGACAAAGCGGAGCTTATCACAGTGATGCGAGGAATAGGACTCAATCCATCGGAGAAGGACGCAGAGGAGTTGATTGCATCTGTCGCAGAAACTGGTGAAATTCAAAAGTTTTCGGATGTAAAGGGGACTGGATGGTCGCGGCCATTTTTAGTCTCTATTCGCCTCCGTAAAACAAAGAGCTTAATTTTTATAAAGCTACATTGTGTGTGAAATATTTAAAATGTTAAAGCTGAAATATTTGGAGTGATTCATTACTTAATAAGTGTTTCTGACCAAAAATATCATTTTTAAAACGTTTTAATATGTTAGGCTAAAATATTTGGCAGTTATTCTTTACTTAAAAATGTTTATGACCAAAAAATATCATTTTTAAAAAGTTTAGGGTAGATGTTTACCATTGACCCTCCCCAAAATATAATCCAGTATATACGAAGAGAGGATGAAAATTACATCTGATTGTCAAAAATAGTTTGGTATAATAAAATGAGATAGTAATCATGGACGTCGGGGGGGGACTTAGCCCCCCTCCGCTCCACTTGTTTGCAAAATTAGACCTAACCATCAAGCACATAGCATCAGGGAGGGGCTAGCCCCACCTCCACTTTTTCTCCCAGCAAACGTAATATTTCTTTAATTTACATGTAAGAAATTGAAGTATCAGGAAGGTGCTGCTCCCAGCCCCCATATTTCCGGTAGAATGCAAGTAATTAAAATGAAAATAAGTAAATATTAAGAGTGATATTGAAAATTGCGTTTATAGGTATACTACCCACCCCCAAGGAATTTCATGATTTTGGTGGGAACAATTCTTTTTGCATTGGTAGATAGGAGGTTTTTTTTTTAGTTACAGGTATACTACACTAACCCCCCACCCACCCCCACCCCCCACCCCCCACCCCTACCCCACGCAACTGATTAGGAATTTAATGATTTTGGGAATTAGCCTTTTTTTATGCTTGTCAAAATTTCTAATGATTAGTCTAGCCCCCCCCCCCCCCCCCACTTTCAATTTGCTACCGACGCCACTGACTAATATTGCTTGTGCACTTTTTGTATTGTATGTACCTTCTGATAAATAGGTAGGAAAAGAAATGTTCCAGTAAACAAGTCTCATATGACGTTTTTTAAAATACTGCTTATTCAATCTAACGCCAGGGAGAATACATTGTATTTATCAACATTATTAACATTTATTTAAGGAAAGGACACTATTTCATGGGCAGTATTTGACGACATGATGACTGGCCCCTGTAAATCAGAAAAACTCAACAAGATGAATATGTTGGCAACCTTTCTTATCTTTGACAATAACAAAGATGGTTTCGTGGACGCCACTGATTTCCAGAAAACAATGAACAGTATGGGACAGCCCTTTGGTGAATTTGAATCTAAGCTTATCATAGGAGAAATGGACAAGAAGCGCCAGGGAAAATTAGATTACAAAGGTAATATAAATTCTTGCTACTTAATAAAAGCATTGCAAATGTTCATGCAAATCACAAACGTTACATTTTTATTACAATACATTTTTCTCATGATAAAATATATATATACCCATTACCTAATAATACAGAGGGGCGTATAATTAGGTAGAGAGCATATGCAAACCTGTATAAACTTCCTTTAATAAAGATCAATAACCAAACTATAACCATCATAGACTTTCGGATACATTATTGATTAACACTTAAAATTGTTGCCCTTAATAAAATTATAATATATCTTTTCAAAACAACCCCACATAATTATTACTTTCAGATTTTGTGACCATGATGTACGGTGAAAGTAATGCAGAGTAAAGATTCTGTGCCTGTCGAGGACAACAGACCCCACTTCATGTGTAAATAGACCTGGTAGCCTGATGAATATCCCATGATGTAATGTGTGAGACGAGTTAGTGACTGTTTTCTTTGTGCGTTTGTTGCTTTTAAGAGGGCTGAATGGTCATGGCCGTTTTTAGACTGTATTTACCTCCTGAAGATGAAGAGCTCTATAAAGAATATAGTAAAATACTCTTTTGTAGAGAGGATAGCAATTTTTAAATCTTCAAAATAAATCTGTAGCTGCGCAGTTCAACAGCTGTCCAGAGTGATTAAAAAAGCATTGTCCTGTTCTTGTATGCATACTTTTCAAACAAAATGGCATGTAGGACTTTATATTTATTGCTTTTATATCTGTTGGCAACATTTTTTGCCAGTTTCAGACAGAAACAAGCCAGTTTAAGAAATGTTTACATTCTTATCCTCAAATGTACAAGATGGCTGCACATCCCCATGAAGAATTCTACATGCAACCTGGTTTATCAGCCATTGGGTACTGTCTGTACCCAACCATGTGGGTGGCTAGGGGTCTTAAAGTCTGTCCTGTCCATCTTTTTCTCTATCCTTCACACATAACAATATTGACAATGTCAAAGAGATTATCCATGCAAAAGATATACACGGATGAGAGAACCAGTCTACATTTCATGACTATATGCTGGTTTACCTTTTTTAATGTTTAAAAATTTTATCAAATTTTCCAAAGAGCAAATGCACAGCATGCTAATTTTCTGATGGAAACTTTTCCTATAATCTTCAATTAACTATAAATCTTTTTGAATTTACTTTTATTTCCAAAAAACTGCTTCACATTATTTATCAAACTTCATATGCTGGGTGAGACCAGTGACAGCAATTCAATTGTGTAATATTCTTTTTTTCTTTGTACAACTATCTTAGCTTACTATATTTATTATCTCAGACTAAAGAAATGAGATGTACGGTATTTTTTCTTTTTATATATGATTGCAATAAAATTGTACAAATGAGCAGGACATTTTTTCTTATATCATATTTTTGTAGGAAATAATAACTAGTATCATTCATGAATTTAATATTTACTTGTGAAAATAAATTGAAAATTTTATATTTGTTCTACATTTATTTATACATGTATATACAAACATACTGGTATCCAGATTTATAAACTAAATTTACTAATATATAGTATTTATTTAATAAATACTGCTGTTAGATTTTCCAATTTCTAAAATCCTTTAAAATGCACCACAGAAAAACGCTTAAAGCCTTCAAGAGTAAATTCAAGTTAAAATAGCACTAGACATCACACCATTAGGCTAGCCCCTCCCCCGCTACTCCTTGCTGTCAAACAACTCGGGGCTGACTGGGAACCCAGTGACCTCCTCAATGGCCTTGTTCTTCTCTGCCTCGGACATCTCCTCGTAATGAGAAAACTCCATGCTGAGGGAGGTTTGTCCGTGGGTGATCTTCCGGAGGGTGTTGGAGTAGTGCCTCAGTTCGGACAGAGGAACCGTGGCCTGAATGACCTTCATGTCATCCTTCTGGGTCACACGTTCTATCTTGGCCCGTCTGGTGGACAAATCGTGGAGAACGGTGGAAGAAAAGTCCTGATTTGCTGTAATCTGAAATACAAAAATTTTAACTTTGTAATTTCAAAACATACAGAATATACAGGCTTCCAAATTATACATTCATTCCTTTATGGATGCATGATAACTTTTGTATTTTTAAATGCTCTAAAAATCACTGACTTGGAGTATTGGTATTTGTACATGTACAATTTACATGTATAAAATACCAAGTTACCAACTGTAATTAAATAGGATAGAACACCTCAACTGCCTTATGTGGATGATCTTCATTATATGATGATAAAGTATCAGCAAATATTGGAAAAGTATCAGCATGTAATGATAAAGTGTCAGCATGTAATGTTGAAATATCATCATATAATGTTGAAGTATCAGCATATAGTAAAGAAGTATCATCATAAAATGAATTTCAATCAAATAAGGCAGTTGAGGCTTTCCATAAAATCAGATAGATTACATATCAATATACCAGTCAAACTTATTTAATATAAACATTTTCAACTTCATAAAATAAAGAACAAAACTAATCTTTCAAAACCTAAAGAATTTATCTAATCATATTATAAAATAATAAACTTCAACAAATAAAGGATCAACTGCCAGATCAAGTTGTGAACAGTTTTATCCAAAAACCAACAAGTGAGCATCAACAACTGAGCCCTAATCTCATATCAAACTACATGTAAAACTCTGTGAACTCTTTTAATATATAAATTATCTAAACATACTTCTAGATTCATTACTGGTTCCAGTAGGTGGAGTGTGGCTCTCTTTAATGCTGAATAGATACATTTGGAAACAGCCGCTGCGACCACGTTGGGAGAGGCATCAAAAGACAAATCCGCATTGTGGATAATGACATCCACATTTATTACTGGGAAATTCAATATTGGACCTTTGAAAGAAGAAAGGATGTATTAGATATATTGCAGTAGATACATGTACCACAGTTTGAATTTGTTAAAACATTACTTTGTAATTCTTCAAGTTACATTGAATGTTTTACAATATAATGCCTTAAAGGGGCATAGTCACGGTTTTGGTTGAACTCTATTTTCTGTTTTTATTATACACAATGCTTAGGGAATTTCTAATGATCATATGGAATTTGAGAGTCAATCATAGAGCTATATGCAAGATACAGAGTAAACAAGGCCCGTGCCCTGTTTTTGTTTACAAAGGTTCAATATACCAGTAAAAAATCATTTTCAAGCTGATTAGTCTATCTTCTTTTTCATTTTAAGTATAAATAAAAAGTTCTTAACATTTAACACATTCATTATAGGTCTAAAACTGAAATTTTCTCTTCAGCATTCAAAATGTAAACAAGTGAAAAGCTGTCAATGTGACAGCAAACCGGAAATGGAGCACCCTATATGCAATATTTTGCCAAAAAATGACTAAATTCAAAAACTGGTATTTTTTTCATAAATTACTGGTATTGGAAATCAAATTCCTAGCAATATGCACACCTCTGATATATGTACAATTGATCTGCAAAAGAACAACTTCCTATCTTCAAAACTGTATGAGGAGTTATCCGTACAATGAGGGTACCCTTTTGGCAGCCGCCTGTCCGCCATTTTCCCCATTTCAATAACTGGATTTATCTGTTAGAAAACCCAGTTAACAAAAGTTTTGTTTACATAAAAAGAATTGTAAGCTCTGTAACTTGCTTTTAACTCAAAAGAAGACCCTCAAATTTTGGTTGCCTATTAAAAATGCCCTTCTGAAACATTAAATTTGGAAAAATAATTTTGGACCAAAATCGTGACCATGCCCTTTGTGCAATTTTGGATAAAAATTTATATTTTCAAAATTTTAATTCAGTAAGTGTGAACAAAAGGACCAGGCGGATTAAAACTCTGTGGTTCACAAGCCCGATACTTTAACCACTAAGCTAAGATAATAGAAACAATTTGACAAAACATTCACATTGCCATCTTGTGACATAGCATCTTAAAAAGAGTAAATCTAGGTGTATAGTGAGGTACCTTAACAAGATAATTAAGTGAAGTTGACTCATACCATAAGAGAGAGAGGTTTTCACAGCATTTTCAATAGCAGACTTGTACATCTTCCTGAACTTTGGCGTCATCATAAACGACTTTTCTTCCAGCGGTTTAAACAGCACGTTCCTCTTCCTGTTTGCATCTGTACTGGGACTGACCGTCAGGGTGATGCCTGCGTGGTGTTTACTTCCCCCGACCGTACTCTCCAGGGTCTCTGTGTGGGTGACCTTGTCCTCAATGGTCTCTCTGTATGCGATTTGCAGGGGACCCATGTAGGCATCGACCTTGAACTCTGACAGTATGCGGTGTTTGATGACCTCCAGATGCAACTCTCCCATCCCAGACAGGATGGTCTGGCCCGTCTCTTGGTTCACCTCCACCTATAAGGCCAAGTACAAACAACTTATATACAAATAGATAAGCCAGTCAAAACATGACAATCACATCGTTAACTTATAAATTATTAATTCATCTAGTAGATACAATAAAAATTAGATTTCACTATCAAATCTTATATACAGGAAAAAATAACATAAAACCAAGATGGAATTTAAGATATCATAAGTTTCTATTTTCAAAGTAATATCAGATTAATTAAAAATACAGGTATAGAACTTTTGAATGGATTTAATTAATGTTTTTGTGATTAAACTTTAATTGACAACAACTTTTCAATAAAGATAATTCAAACAAAAGAGTTTTAAAGTTACTGGTATAAAAACAATAATATGACCTTGAGACTAGGGTCCTCTCTCTGAAGACATTCTAAGGCAAGGTCAAGGTCTTTCTGGCTAGCCATTGAAGGAGGTTCCACAGAACAAAAGTAAACAGGCGAGGGCACCTGCAGACCGGCTAGCACCACATCATGATCAAGGTCATCATGACTCTCAAGGTCGTGTGAAGAATCGCCCTCCTCCTCCTCATGATGCCTGTGCTCATACTGCCTCAGCATGGGTCTGATTCGGGCCAACCCTTCTTTGGAAGTAACAGTGTCTCCTGTTCTGGTCTGTGAAGCGAACATTCAGCAATTTATTTAGAAAAATCAACAAAACGAGTTCTTTTGTACACACTTACAAAAAAATTAAAAAATGAACAAACTAACAAGAGGGAATAGACTTAATCCAGCTCTGAAAAGTTACTAATTTTAACTTAAGAATATCCAGAACTTTTTAATAACTGTGGTCTGGTATAATATAATGTCACCAGCAAATGGTGGTAACAATTTATTGTTGACATTACAATACATCAAGATCATTTGTTTGAAAATATATACAATGTCTCCTGCCTGATTTGAATAAAAAAAACAAACTTGTTCCTACCTCAGTAAGTCCAGACACACAAACAATGTCTCCTTGATGAGCTGCTGTTATTCTGTGATAATCGTTGGCCAATATTCTAGACAATGTTTTCACTTTCTCTTTACAATGCCTATTAAGGTTCTGAATGTCACTCCCTGAATGCATAACTCCTGAGTAAATCCTAAAGAAGGTCTGAGGATTTTTTTGCTGGTCATGAATAGTTTTAAAAGCGTATGCACAAAGATCTGATCCATAATACTCAAGAAATGGAAATTCCCGATCACTCGGACTGGGTAGATAGTCATAGATAGCATTCATCAGAGGCTGGACTCCTTTATTCTTTAAGGAGGATCCACATAGAACAGGAGTTAATTGTCTTTTCATTGTTGCATTTCTTAGAGCTTTCCTCACAAATTCAGTTTTGATCTTATCTATACTGTCTACCAATAGAACCTCATCTGCTATTTTCTCATCAGTGTTACTTAGTTGACCAATCAAATTAGACCTTTCTTTCATTGCATACTCCCAAATTTTACCATCACTCTTCTCTGTTAGTGGATGAACAGAGAATTTTCTTCCATCGGGAGATTTTGCTAAGTCCCATTCGTATTTAGCCATTTCAACAATGTCTACTAATCCTTGAAATTTCTGTAAATCAGGTCCATAGGGAAAGTTGATAAGAAATGGTTCAATGTGCAGTCTTTGTCTGATGGACTCCAAACAAAGTTCTACACTGACTCCCATTTTGTCTAGTTTGTTCAAGTAAATGAGGGACGGAACATGGTGCTTGCTGGCTTGCTTCCACACAGTGACAGTCTGAGCTTCAACACCTAAAATAAAATCAAGCAAAGACATCAAACTGAACAAACAGCCCAGCCTAGTTTATTTTGAAATTAAACAACATTACTTTCCACTAAAATGCCCCAGTTGCACTCTATTGCATTTTTCCAATGTTAATTGTCAAATTAATACACTTTTTTTCAAACATTTTATTATACATGTACTCCCTTGCATGAAAGACTTCGTATTAAAAGACACTATATATGCATTAGATGATTTACATAATTAGTGAAAAACTATAAGCACTGTTAAATTCAGCTGTTTTTCTTATTGTAAATAGACTGAATTGTGAGTTGACATAACAAAGTATTTGCAATCAATACCAGCAGAAGCATCAAGAATCGTTACTGCTCCGTCTAAAACTCGGACAGACCTTTCTACTTCAATCGTGAAATCTACATGCCCTGAAAAGAAAAATAAACCAATAGAAAAGCAACTTCAAAATGGAAAAGGTATGAACACATAAATAGTAAGTGGTAAATACTATATACGAATTGGTTTCAATGTTATTAATATTTTATTGGGTGAACTTCCACTGTCAAAAGACAATAAAGTTGTAAACTTTATAATTTTGTATACATATATAATATTTATTTCGCTGTCTTAAAAAAGATATATACTGCCTAGTCTGTCAGGGCTGTTATTCTATCTATATAACAAATACAAAGTTGAAAAATATATTTCATGTCAGAAATTTCAAATGCAAAAGTTTGCCAACAACTGGCATGTATGGAAACATATATTTGATACAATTCAGTAATTTTTCATTTCTTCTTTGTCTATTATTAATATTAATTGTTTGCCATTATTAAACAAGCAACCACTGCCAAATCTGGGTGAATGTGAGCATGAATGTGTGAGTGGATGAATCAAAAATGGCTTTGAATTATATTATTAAAATGTTTGTATGCATATGAAAAAATAATAATAAAAAAATATACTATATAAAGAAATTATTTACATAGAAAATTAAAAGGTCAGTGATTCAAAGTAATTACATGTAAACACTGCCATATATACCGATAATCAAATAAATGTCCTTTATAAGGATTGCAGTAACAGTTATCACTTCTATGCAAATTATATTAGTAATGATAGAGTATTTCTGCCCCCTGAACAATCCAATCAATATAGAATAACATTTTGATATGATACCTGGTGTGTCAATTAGATTGACCCTGTGCTTATTCCAGTGATAGGTCACAACAGCTGAGTTAATTGTTATGCCCCGGTTTCTCTCCTCCTCCATGTAATCTGTCACAGTGTCCCCGTGGTCCACATCCCCTGTAAAATAATTCACATATCACAAAGTCTCCTCCAGGAGCTATTTCAAATACACGTAGAATTGTAGATGAATCACAAAGTACCTCTATGAGCATTACAACCTATATCTTTCTAGTATTTCTAATAACAAGCGAGTTTGATCACAACCTGTGGTTCCCATAGTTCGACTAAAATGAAATCCACTCACTTTCGTCTAACTCAGTGCAGCTATTTTTTTTAAATGCTGTGATCAGCATATTGCTGCTAAGCATGTCCTTTACCAATATCAGCATTCGGCCCCCTGCCTAAGTTTGGTGTCTCAGGTTGATACAGGATTTGATATGGAAAAGGGTATATTAGCAAGGGTAATGAGTATATTTACATTCCACATATGTTAAATATTTGCATGTAAAGTGTGTGGAAAGCTATGTAGTTATAACACTGTTATACAAACAGGGTATTGATGAGTTTTATTATGACCCCCCAAACGTTAAACGCTAGCTGTTGAAGTGCAACATGACAAGAGAAAATCAAAGTTCATGCTTGTGGCTATTACAGTGGCTCTCCCATTAATTTGATCTTACCTTTAGAATGATACAGTGATTTTGAGGTATATTTCATATTTGCAGACAAGGCAAGAAGTTAAAAAAATGTAAATATAAGCTTTGAATACAGCACTAACCTGCAGTCTTCAATTTGTCTGCATGACGAGGTGTGTTATAGGACTGACGATATCCAATAATTAGCATTCAATGCATAAATGTATTATTCTCTATGTATTTGACTAGGGTCGAGGTAGCACCATAAACAAATTATTTATAAGAGTGAAAGTCCTGTCCGCTTGAAATAATAACATGTCATATTACAGTGATTATACATAGTAACTTAATCCATATATAACATCGACGAGAGTGCTCCCCCAAAAACTCAACAAAGCTTTGAATCAATTGACAGATTACCTAGGTGTTTGGTAAACCCAGAGTAGTACAACATTCTCTCCGTGGTTGTAGTTTTCCCGGCGTCGATATGGGCGATGATTCCAATGTTCCGTAAGTCTCGCACATCTTCAGTAGCTTTATTATTTGCCCCATGGAAAGATGAATATTTTCTAGGTGTAATGAATGATCTTAGGGACCTATTTATGAACAGTTTATTGAGTTTAAGCAGTGTCATCTCTGACTTTGCTCTCGCAATGCGGTGAAAAACAACGGGAACTTATTTTGTGCACACTAACTGTAAAACCGTATTAGGAAACGCCTTTATTCCGTCTATTGAAATGGGCTGTATTTGCATTAAAAAAAAAAACAATAATGAATTATAAGATTTACAAAGAGGTTATTTTATTTCACAGTATTTTAATTCTATTTTATAGAAAACTTGTTTTAAAAGACAAAACATGTTTATTCGAGAGTCACGGTCTGGGGATAATGATTTTGATAAAGAATTGAACAGTTCTAAGAAAACATGTCACCTTGTCTATAAATACTTGCACGTATGATTTATCAAATTTAATATATAGTTTTCAAAACTAAACAAAATTGACAAAATGCAATAGCATGAAAATTGCGAAATAGTGACATCATCCCTATCTTCGTAGCTTTTCCTTATGGATTCGATGTATAAAATCGGCAACAAAGTCAATGATTATGTATATCTTTGTAAAAGTAGGTCCATATATTGTCACTACAGTTACAGATTTTGTATCCAGCGACAAAATAGGACAACAGTCAAACAAATCGTATACTTAAGAGGGCTGGTGGTCGTTGTCATTTTTAGACTACTTTGATCTCATTGAGTGGAAAAGTTATGAATAATATATTCAAATTTTAAAGTTAAGATATTTGTAACTCTTTTCAATAGTGACATTTTATTGCTAAAAACACCATATCTTAAATTTTAAGGTATATGTGATGCATACGGGTAATTTGGTGACCATTCAACATCCTTAAGGAGGTAAAATAAAACAACATCCAAATCATTAATTATTAAATTTTATTTAATTTCAAAGAAAACATGGCATATAATAAATACAAGTACATTGTGTTAGAACAATTCATTTTCTGCTTTTGAAATATTTGTTAAAATACAAAGAGTTAAAATATCCAATTATACAGATTATAAATGTACTCGTATAGTCCACTGAAAATGATAACATTTCAATACATAAAGACAGAACACTACAAAAATAATCATCAAACTTGTATTTATAAGGAAAATAGACGTAACAGCTTTAAAACAATCAATCATGAGATATTTTTTTTTATTGTTTTAAGATTTATCTTTTCTTTTTTTTTTAATTTTTTTTTTCTTTTAGTTTTTTTTTTAAAATAATATTTTAATTTCTTTTTCATACACATTAATAATATGTATACATATTAGCTAAAGTACTACACATTCTAATCTAATCATTTCAGACTTTTTTAATCCCATGGTTTTTTTTTTTGGGGGGGGGGGTGTTTTTGATGGGAAGGGGGTGATAATTCTTTTTAAATCTTGTTCAAAATTAACATCAAAATTATTCTGGATTTTAAATTCAACTAAACATATTGCTTTACACCTGGTTATGAAACTTATCAATTTAATTAACACAATTGCAATATTTTCAATGTTTTTTTTTTTTTTTCAGAAACCCCTTTCAGTCTTTATCGATGCATAGCATACTGGCGTTCGAATCTTCTTGACGCTTCCTCGTCCACATAAGTATTGAACGGCTTGGCTCGAGCACGATGCTCCAACAGATCCTCGCTTCTCTTCTTGTCACGACCTTTCTTGCTCCTCTTGACGTCACCATTACAACTACAGGCCTGACCAAAATCTAACGGAGGCAGCACGACTCTCTCTGAAGGCACTTCCGGGAAAAGTGGGACGGGTTGTCCTCGAACTGGTCCATATCCCGGAACGTACCCCACAACCGGCCTCTGTGTCCGGCCATGTTTGGGCTGATGCTCGATGACAGGAAATGACGTATTGCTGGAGGTGCGCTTTCTCCCTCCAGGACAAGCTTGTCCGACGTCTTCCTTCATCACACGGACAGCTCCATATCCGGGAACGTAACCCACCGTGGTTTTCTTTTTAGCGTTGGACGGCTTACGTCGAACGTGCTCGTTTTCATCAGCATAAGAAGATCTCTTTCCGGCCTTCCTTTTGGTTTTCTCCTTTATTCTTTTGTATTCGGGAACCTGATCCAAGTTATCATAGACGTGTGCAATGCTAGGATGCATGTGTGTGAGACAATACCCGGGGTGGTAGCCTGATTGACTCTGAACCAGATCATTGGAGGTAGGATGACTAAGATATCCAAAATCTACATCTGATCGCGTGCTGCTGGGATAAACTCGTCCAATGTCTGCTGCCAATTTTCCATGCACCGTGTCCATGTGCCAAGCGTGGATCTCTCTATTGGTCATGAAGTTGAGGCGAGGTGTGTTGTCGGGGTCTCCCTCAGTATGATCATGTGTGACAGACGATCTTTGTTTGACATCGTGGTTGGCACACACAATTTCAGTCTTAGACACCGGAGCAAAGGGAACAACCCTATTATCGGCAGGCGACGCACTTTCTTTTGTTTCCTCATCATCCATCGGTTCGAAGTCATCTTCATATGTAAAATTGTCTTCATTGTGACAAGGGTTTTTCTCAGTGATGGGGACTTCGGTGTTGACATTCGTTTCTTTTCGTGTGTTAATTTTGAGTTCATCTTTGTCTCCATTTTTGTTGATTTGCATTTTAGTGACTTTTTCAGTTTTCTTTGCAGTCTTGGCAGTAAGACCCCCGTTCCGTTCGAGTTTGCGTTTTGCTTCATAGGACTTTCTTCTTTCTAGAGCATTCATTTGAGTGTTTTCTTCTTTCTTTTGTCCTGCTTTTGGGACACTTGGTTTCTTTGTTGCTTTTTTAACGATTTCATTGGATCCCTTGATTTTTTTACCAGACACATTCTTAGCGCTTTCGTTGACACTAGTATCGGGGTTCTCAAATTTCTCATTGGATAGTCTCTTTGGATTATCCTTTGCTTTAGTATTCGCAGGCTTTGTGACTTCCGGCGTGACAGATCGTATTGGTATTTTGCTTGATCGACTAGATGAGACTTTCATTGAAGTCTGGGATGAACTTGATGTTTCTGAAGCAAGTTTGGATGACTTGTCTTTTGTGTCATCAATCATCATTTGTTTGTATGCATCCTCAGTTGATGTAGGAGCGGCGAAACCAACACTTGACACTGTGGACGACACTTGTGAACTGTATCCCGTTTTTCTCTCACATCGCTCTATTTCAGTGTCTACTGATTTGCTGTGTACTTTATTACCGAAATGTCCGCTTTCAGATTTCGTTTTTCTGTATGCGATAGGCGGGGAAGCTTGTCCAATTTTGTCCTCATTGCGTGTGACCAGTGCAACGTCCTTGTCACGTGGCGTTCTGGTTCTGACTGGAATATGGCTTGTTCTGCTTCTACTAGAGGCACACTCTTTTCCAATAGAAGTGGACGATTCATTGTTTTGTGGCTTTGGTTGATCCAGCAGTAAAGTATTATTATCCTGCTTTGAACCGGACTGAATTGATTTTGTACGGTCTCGGATATTTTCAAAACTCCTGCCCTCAGTAGTTCTTGGGGTACTCTGGATACTCTGTATAGAAGGTGATGAGGTTTGTCTAAAAGAAGGCGATGGAGTATGTCTATGTTTGTTCATTCCGGATTCTAGAACGCGTCCTCTAGAACTGACACTGTTAGCTGACGTAACACGCTGTCCATGTGCTGGTGTTCCACTCCTCGTCAAGTTTCTCGATACTGAACTGGCCGATCTTGAAGTAGTTGCAATCTCTGAATGGGCGCTTCTTGCACGAGAACTAACACGGCTACTTTTGCTCGAGTTTCTGTTTTCTTGGGATGATTTTTCATTCCTTTTGTTGAGGGACTTTGCTGATTTGACGACTGAACGCTCAGTGTTTGCTGTAGATACGACAGAAACCCGGTCGCCATCACTTGGGCTAAGACCATCGTTCTGTTCAATTCTTGATTCGTTGCTGGCAGAACTTCTCACAGGGTTGCTCTTGGTTGAGTTTCTGCTCTCTTCTCCTCTTGTGTTGAGAGAATTTGCTAGTTTGGTGACTGAACGCTCTGTGGCTGTTTTTGATAAGGCAGAAGCTCGGTCACCATTAGATGATTTTCTGCTATTTAACTGTCCTACTCTTGATCCGTTGCTGGCAGACGATCTGCCACTAGCTGGGCTAGCTGGAACTGATTCATTTAGATCGCTGCTTCTTCGGATACAGCGGCTTGAGAGCTCGCTGTATACACGTGCAGCCACTATCTCATCTTTTAGTACACCACTCCTTCTTAGGTCATTGCAAATCTGGCTGCACACGCGCTCAATGATGGACACTACAGAGGATAATTCCTCGGTTGGTCTGGGTGTATCGTTTTTTCTCTGGGCACTGAATGCCTGAACACGACCATCTCTGGAGTCCTTATTGGGCGAAGTAATTCTGGGGCTTTCTCCATTCCAAGCAATACCCGGAATTCTAATAGAACACTCCGACTCGGTAAAGTTTGGGGTGTAATTTCCTTCCACAGGAAATTCCATAGTTAGATATATGTTACGTTGATTGACTTTAAAGGTTGATTAACTTTAAGAGAAACAAGGCCTGAAATAGAAATAAGAGATGATTTGGACTACTTATATTTAACCATATAAGCTACATGTATCTTTATTCAAAATAATTATGCATGTAAAGTGTTGAGGAATTTTAACATGCGTGTATCGATTAACAAGTTAAATAAATTATGGATATTTACCGTAATTATATATGAAACGGTGGCAGTGGAAGAAACTTCCTATCACGTTGTAAATATTATTGAAAAAGACGACTCTAACAAAATTAGTTATTTTACATAGAATACGTATCTATAACACTGTTTGAACTTTCTATGTCTGTCTATAACTTTCATTCATTTTGATACAAATGAAATTTTACTTACCTAATGAATGCGACTAAAGGGTTGTTTGTTGTACTCCTTATTCTTCTTTTAAATCTCCGCTTCTATCCAATGAGTTTTTGGTGATTTTCTCAGATGACGAGACTAAATGAATGATAAGCTCAATTTTTCAAGCTCTGTGATGAATATACCACGATCTAAATCGCAAAATGATTGGTAAAATCTGACGAGGCAGTAAGTTACCAACCGGCGGTTCCAAGATGACTTCTTAGAATGATTGTGACGTAGCTTTAATAAACAAGTGATCAAAGGAACAAAGACATGACGTCAAAGAACATTGTGGCGTCACAGAAAAATCTCTATCCAGAGTTATCGTTCCCACTTTGCTCCTCTGTGTTGTAGCGCGGTGTAATACGCAATGGATTGCCAAATGTTTTAACGGTAGTAGCATTGATAGAAAGTATGTACACGTGTTGTTGTATTTTACAATGAATTATGTCATAACAGATAAATCGAATATCTTACTGTTTGTCCATGACATTATTGTCAATTTTTTCAATGAACATGAACTAGTGGCAAATAATCTGTGATTTAAAAAATAAACTCTGAAAGGTTTTCCCGAGTAGTTTAAGTATTATGTAGCGGTAGCGGGGGGGGGGGGGGGGGTGAGCTGTAAATTCCATATCAAAATTTGTAACAATGAATTATTCTATTGGTATAAACAAGGATAACAAATATCTGTTCATAAATGTCGATGCAAGTAAAACCTAGTCAGAGGCTTTTATTTAATGCACAACTACAAAAGTGTAGTCTAATCAATGCTCTGTACAGTTTAAGTAATTTTAATCATAATGTTTTATATGATCACCTTTATCTTTTAAAAAGATAGATGGATTAGCGCTGTATCCATTTTATACACACAAAGGAAGGTCCATGATCAACTGGCTTATTTTGATGAAAGTTTCTTTGCTCTGATATTTCAGTATCAAGCCAAATTGACCAATAAAATTTATCGTTGTGCTTCGACGTAAAATTTTCCCGCTTAAGTGTCGTTTAAATCGGGATTTTCCGTCAAAAAATGAAAAAACACTAAAGAATTACATCAGAAAAGTACTGTATTGTATCCTCTGAAAAGATATCCTGTTTTTTTAGGGTTATATTTTGTGAGCTTGCCGGAATAATCTATCTGTTAGAAAAGCCTGGGCTACGTTCAAGATCGTAGCAGCTAGCATACCCGCTAGGTCGTTTATATATCTAGGTCTATTGAGCGGACCGCTAGATTAGCCGTTACTAGTCTCTGTTTGGATTTGGAAATATTTAACTAAAGACTATAATTACATAATTATGTTATTTTGAAGCAGAAATATACATGTTAAAATTCATTAGTCAGCATGACTAATTAAATTGGAATAAAACAGTTACTTCAATTCCGCTTACGTGAATTAGAATTCTGGAAAGGAAATAGACTGTCCGATTTGAAGAAACTTGAAAAAAGTTATAAAACTGGTCAGTTTTTATATCAAACTGCGCATCGTCGTATTGGAAGACTGACCATGGTTATCATCCGCAGATAATCATACCGACTCTAATAGTAGACTGGAGAGGAAATATACTGGCAGAGGTTTGCGACGGAACCATGAAATTCATAGAGCAAACTTTGCAAAGTAATTAGTAGTTGTGCAGTCATACATCGTATGTACACTGCTACAAGCCTATCTCCTACTACACTAGTACAGTCATAAAAGTAATGCTGCAAACTAAATGTGCACCCGCATGTTATTATTGTTTTGGAAACTAGATATGTTGTATTTTAATAGATTGTGTATTCACGTAAAATTAATTTTCCGCTGGCCGACTTTCTTAGCTTTTTAATAAGCTAATCTTGTTATAACTTAAAGGATGAGCAAAATATATCGAAATAAGTTTATTTTCATGCTTGTTACAAGTAGTATCTAAGGTAGCCTTCTTAATAAATTTGATGCTTAGCACTGATCAGATTTCTACGTTGCGGCTTAGTTAGCTTAATTACAGTTCAATAGCGAAGCAGCTGCGTAGCCCTGCGCAGAGGCTACAATTTTGAACGCACCCTATATGTTTTATTAGTTCTTCTCTACAATCTGAGCATTACTAGTATATGACTTAGTTAGTTTTTCTTTAACTTTTACAAGATTTAGACAATGAATTAAGAAACTTCAGAATTCGGATCATAATTTATTTTTTCTGATAAAACAAAATTATCATCGTACAGTCTAGCTACAGTAGTTTTTCGAGAATGTCCGACCATGAACTCGAGCATACGTATTCCAGAAATATGGATTAACTTAGTTAGTAGCGCTCGTGGGCGCTAGCGATATAGCCTGTGTTACAGGTAAAGGAATTAATATATGGTGTCCGAATAGTGCCATTTGCATTAGCGCGACATTGCGTTCAGATAAACGCGCCGTCGATCGTACTAACACACATCGTGCCGTCGCGCCAACGCAACTTTGCACAACACACGCTAACACACAACTTTGCGCCATCGCGGTATAACACACAATACACCGTCTCGCTAACGCAACTTTGCACAACACGACGTTACGCTAAAACACAAAGCGCCGCCGCGTTAACGCAATTTTGCAGAAATTGCCGATATTATAACACGCAAACGCAACTTTGCTAATTTCACTGTCTAGTAGAGATTCGTGTCCGGAAATATTCAGACTAAAGCATGTTGATTGTGATTCATGTGTTAATCAAATTCTTAATTCACTTAAGCATTAAATTCTTTCTTTTTTTAAACATATAGTCTCATAGCCAAAACGGTGTGTGCATACAACTTGAATAAAAATTTGTTAAACACAACCATAAAATATACACCAAATCATTATTCAAACGTAAGAAATAGTTTGAGTTTTCATTTAGATTCATTCCCCTTTTTGTGGGCTTCAGCTTGCTCGCTATCAACTATACATTATATGCTGGTCTCAAATCGGTGGCGTTACAAATCATGACTGATCGAGATCTTGATAAATATACACGTGCATTTTTATCCCGAGAAATGTCGTTTTTCATCTTTTTCCATAATTGCGTTTTATTAACTTCAATCATTTCTATCGTTCATTCCTGCATTCCATTTTATTCCTTTATGAATAACATTGTTTATGAGAGCGGCGAAGAGCAAAATATAAATCCGGATATATAAATCGATATGTAAAAGTCAACCCAATAATGTAAAATCCGGATGACGACGTAGTGCGATGCTCGGACTACATTAATTCATACTTTTTGCGTATTTTGACTTTTTAACATGTTAAATATGCGTCCATGTTATTAAATAACTCTTGACAGGGCTTTGTATCGAAATGAGTTATTTAATTATCTATTATTTGATTTGCTTGTTTGGAAATGATGATAACTGTTCGAATTTCCCATATCCGTGTAGATGCTTGATTGATTGTTTGTACGATTTGTCCGGATTGTTCAGAATCCATACTATTGTTCTTTGGATTTTCTTTATCTATTAGTTCCAAATATTAATCACTGAAATCACTGAAATTGTAAAGGAACTCGCGTAAATAGTTCTTCATATATGTAGCAAATACTGCTACCAGTCTTGCATCACTAGCAAACTGCACACATCATTAAACAGGATCTACACGAGTGCGATCAGATATACGGCGCAGGTGTTGCATAACCATTCCGTCATTTAAAAACAAAACACACACTCATACACAATTAATAATTAAAAGAGATAGCGCGATAAATAACAAACAATAACTATGACAGGAACATCACCATATTTATAATATATTCAATATTCATTAGTGAAAAAATTGTCAATCGAAGTGGGCCTATATTTTCGTGAAAAAAAAATTGAGGAGGCAGCTAGCGTAGGAAAATGAATGTTTCACATTTACATTTTCTTGGGGAAAAGGTGCTTTATTTTAAAATTAATTTTACGCTAAATTAAATTTTTGTTATCTAACACGTAATACATATACATCGATATTCTAAACATTGGTTGAATTATGTTGTATTTGTTGATCATGAATAAAACTAGATTTTTCAGTGAAATTGTGTAAAGGGTATCTGATTATAGAAATATATATAGCACATGACATACTATAGAGACGGAGCACTGATCGAATATATTGAAAATGTAAAAGCACATATTGTCGCCGGTTGTGAACACATTTTGCGCCAGCCGACAATGCAACGAAACAAAAACAAATCGTTCATTTAAGAGATTTGGTAGTCGTAGCCATATTTAGACTATATTGATCTCTGAAAAGAAGAGTTATGGATATATAGAAAACGTTAAATTATCGATAATTCATGATTAAAAACCAAAATTTTAAATTATCAGGTAGATCTGGAGGTTAATTTGCTGACCATTCAGCCTTATTATGTGGGTAAAATAAAACAACATCCAAATCATTAATTTGTAATTTTTCAATTTTATTTTCAAAAGAGAACACGGCATACAAAATATACTAGTGTCATGTGTTAGAACAATTCATGTTCTGCTTTTGAAATGTTCATAATTAAAATACGAAGATTTTTAATATCCAATTATATATACACATTATAAATGTATAGTACACTGAAAATAATTCTACTTGGACATATAATGATAGTGCACTACAAACAAAACAAACAAAACCCTTGCGGTTATAAAACAACAACAGGTATGACCTACAGCTTGACTTCAATCAATCATGTATTTTTTTTTTATTGTTTTCTGATTTTTCTTTTGTTTTGTTTTTTTCATAATTTTTTTTTTCAAATGCATGTACTTTAATAATAACGTAATTAATAACGTACATGAATATATGTTCATTTTCAAAATAATTGATGGTAAATCTGAAATTCTTAACACTAGCATTGAACATCAGCTGAGGGGTTACACATATCCTCTCTATCTTATTTATTTCTCAGATTTAACATTAAAATTATTCTTGTTACGTAAACAATTGCGTTACTCCCAGTTATAAAACTTATCAATACAATAAACACATTTGCTATACTTTTAATCTTTCAAAAGAATTTCCCTCCAATCTTTATCGATGCCTAGCATACTGGCGTTCAAATCTTCTTGACGCTTCCTCGTCCACATAAGTATTGAACGGCTTGGCTCGAGCACGATTCTCCAACAGATCCTCGCTTCTCTTCTTTTCACGACCTTTCTTGCTCCTCTTGACGTCACCATTACAACTACAGGCCTGACCAAAATCTAACGGAGGCAGCACGACTCTCTCTGAAGGCACTTCCGGGAAAAGTGGGACGGGTTGTCCTCGAACTGGTCCGTATCCCGGAACGTACCCCACAACCGGCCTCTGTGTCCGGCCATGTTTGGGCTGATTCTCGATGACAGGAAATGACGTATTGCTGGAAGTACGCTTTCTCCCTCCCGGATACGCTTGTCCGACGTCTTCCTTCATCACACGGACAGCTCCATATCCGGGAACGTAACCCACAGTGGTTTTCTTTTTAGCGTTGGACGGCTTACGTCGAACGTGCTCGTTTTCATCAGCATAAGAAGATCTCTTTCCAGCCTTCCTTTTGGTTTTCTCTTTCATTCTTTTGTATTCGGGAATCTGATCCAAGTTATCATAGACGTGTGCAATGCTAGGATGCATGTGTGTGAGACAATACCCGGGATGGTAGCCTGATTGACTCTGGACCAGATCATTGGAGGTAGGGGGACCAAGATATCCAAAATCTACATCTGATAGCGTGCTGCTGGGATAAGCTCGGCCACCGTCTGCCGCAAATCGTCCATGCACTGTGTCCACTTGCCAATCGTGAATCTCTTTATCGGTCATGAAGTTGAGGCGGGGTGTGCTGTCGGGTTTTCCCTCGGTATGATCATCTCTAACAGATGTTTCATGTTTGATATCGTAGTTGACAGACTTCATCTCAATTTTAGACTCTGGAGATTTTGCAAGAGCTCTGTCAACGATCCCAGTATCAACAGCCGACTCATGATGTACATTTCTTTCTTCTTCCTCAATCGGTTCAAAGTCATCTTCATACGTGAAACTGTCTTCATTGTGACAAAGTTTTTTCTTGGTGATAGGGACTTCGGTGCTGACAATAGGGTCTTTTCGTGCTTTATTTTGGAGTTCATCTTTGTCTCCAGTGTTGTTGATCTGTTTTTCAGAGGCTATTTTAGTTTTCTTTGCAGACTTCGCAGTGAGAGCTCCCTTCCTTTCGAGTTTCCGTTTTTCTTCATAAGCCTTTCTTCTTTCCAAAGCATTCATCTGAGTATTTTCCTCTTTCTTGTGACCTGCTTTTGGGACGCTTGCTTTCTTTTTCATTTTATTAACAATTGCATCTGATGTTTTGTTTTCTCTGCTAGACACATTTTTAACGCTCTCTATGACACTAGTGTTGGAGTCTTCAAGTTTCTCCTTGGACATTCTCTTTGCATTATCCTTTGCTTTGGCATTTGCAGTCTCTGTTCTTTTCGGCGTGACAGATCGTATTGGTATTTTGCTGGATCGACCAGACGAAACACCCATTGAAGTCTGGGATGTACTTGACTTTTCTGAAGCAAGTTTCGGTGACTTGTCCTTTGTTTCATCAATCCTCTTCTCATTGTTTGCACCCTCATTTGAAGAAGAAGCGACCCCACCAACACTGGACATGGTGAACGACACTTGTGAACTGAAGTCCATTTTTCTTTTATCGTCTTTTACTAGTATTTCAGTGTCTACTGATTTGCTGTGTACTTTATTACCGAAAATTCCGCTTGGAGAATTCGTTACACTGTATACGATAGGCGGGGAATCTTGTCTAATTTTGTCTTCATTGCATGTGATCTGTGCAAAGTCTTTGACACGTGGCGTTCTGGTTCTGACTGGTATATGGCTTGCATTGCTTCGACTAGAGGCATACTCTTTTCCAACAGAAGTGGACGATTCGTTGTTTTGTGGCTTTGGTTGGTCCAGCGGTACAATTTCCGTATCCTGTTTTGAACCAGACTGAATTGATTTTCGACGGTATTGAACATTTTCAGAACTTTTGCTCCCAGTAGATCTTGGGGTACTCTGGGTGCTCTGTATAGAAGGTGAGTAGATTTGTTTGATAGAAGGCGATGGAGTTTGTCTATCTTTGTTCATGCTGGATTCTAGAACGCGTCCTCTAGAACTGACACTGTTAGCTGATGAACCACGCTGTCCACGTGCTGGTGTTCCACTTCTCGTCAAATCTCTCGACACCAAACTGGATGATCTCGAAGTGGATCCAATATCTGAACGGGCGCTTCCTGCACGAGAACTCACATGGCTACTTTTGCTCGAGTTTCTGTTTTCTTGGGATGATTTTTCATTCCTCTTCTTGAGGGACTTTGCTGATTTGACGGCTGAACGCTCAGTGGTTGCTGTAGATACAACAGAATCCCGGTCGTCATCAGTTGGGCTACAGCCATTGTTCTGCTCAATCCTTGATTCGTTGCTGGCAGAACTTCGCACACGGTTGTTCTTGCTTGAGTTTCTGCTCTCTTCTCTTCTTGTGCTGAGAGAATTTGCTGGTTTGACGACTGAACGCTTTGATGATGTTTTTGATACAGCAGAAGCTCGGTCACCATTAGACGATTTGCCGCCATTGTTCTGCCCGGCTCTTGATCCGTTGATGGCAGACGATCTGCCACTAGCTGGAGTTGATCCATCTGGATCGGTGCTTCTTCGAATACAGCGGCTTGAGAGCTCGCTGTATACTCGTGCAGCCACTATCTCATCTTTTAGTACACCACTCATTCTTAGGTCATTGCAAATCTGGCTGCACACGCGCTCAATGATGGACTCTACAGAGGGTAATTCCTCAGTTGGTCTGGGTGTATCACTTGTTCTCTGGGCACTGAATGCCTGAACACGACCATCTCTGGAGTCCTTGTTTGGGGAAGTAATTCTGGGTGTCTCTCTAAAAGACCTGGGGCTTTCTTCATTCCAAGCGATACCCGGAATTCTAATAGAACACTCCGACTCAGTGAAGTTTGGGGTGTAATTTCCTTCCACAGGAAATTCCATAGCTAGATATATGTTGCGTTGATTGACTTTAAAGGTTGATTAGCTACATGAAACAAGGCCTGAAATGGAAACAAGAGATGTTATAGAGTACATTTTTAACTCTTTTAGTACGAACACGGATAGTTTTTTTAAGCCCCCGGTAAAATTCTTATCAAATCTTTGCAAAATTTAACGGATACTGCAAACAGGGAAATATTCGCCCGTTTTACTTTCGCCCCTTTCGCCCTCGTTGTCTCGGGCGAATTTAAGACTGTACGAATTCTAATGTCTCAAATTGTATCTCTTAAAATCAACTGTATCTGGGCGAATTTAAGACGGGAAACCGTTTGCAAGTAGGGCGCAAATAACACAGGGTAAAAATAACCCTGTATACAGTATAAAGAATTCGGATATATCGAATTTACGGATATAGAGGTGAATAATAACAAAATTCAACACTTTAATAACGAATTTCTTTACAAATTAAAAAGTTCCCACTAACATTTAAAATAATAGTTTGAATGAATTTATTTTCATATAAATGTTTCAATTCACAATCCGATTATTAAATGTATCAAAGTAATGCATTTTTTATTTTAAGCCTCAATTAGCAAAAAATATAGTATGGTGAAAGAAAATATGTATATAGTGAATTCGCTACATTTATTACGAATTCGTTATACGGATATAACAAATTACGGGTATAACGAAGTAAATCCATTGGTCCCTAGGACTTCGCTATAACCGAGTTTTTCTATATATATGTAATCATATAACCTAATTTGCATTATAAATAACAATTCATGTGAATTAGTGTACGTGTAACGCAAGATATTTGTAACAACGTTGAAACAATTATTGAAAAAGACGACTGAAATAAAACTATTTATTTACATAGAATACGCATTTATAAGACTATTTCTATGACTTACTAGTATTCACTTTGAAAATAATAAAATTTTACTTACCAAATAAATGCGGCCAAGGGTTTGTTTATTGTACTCCTTTTTTAAATCTCCGCTACTATCCGATGTTTATTGGTGATTTTCTCAGATGACGACACTAAATGAATGGTTAGACCAATTTTCAAGCTCTGTGATGAATACACCACGATCTAAATCGCAAAAAGATTGGTAAAATCTGACGAGGCAGTAAGTTACCAACCGGCGGTTCCAAGATGACTTCTTAGAATGATTGTGACGTAGCTTAAACTAGTGATGAATGAAATAAAGACATGACGTCAAAGAACATTGTGACGTCAAAGAAAATCAAGCCAAATTCACAATCTACATGTATATATTTACATTCTACTGTGTTTTTCCATTAAATCCTGTGATCTTCAAATGCCTCTAAATGCAACAAGTAGTCAAAGGTCAAATTGACGAGTTTTTGTTATGACGTCACAAACGTTAAACGCTGTAAACTGCAACGTCACAAGCGAAAATCAAAGTTCACGCTTGTGGCTGTTACTGTGGCTCTTCCATTAATATTAACTTACCCTTAGGATAAGATAGGAATTTGAAGGTATGAATCGCATTTGCAGACAAGGCAAGAAGTTAAAAAAATGTAAATATAAGCATTAAATCATGATTTTTTGAAGTATACACTGTCATAACTGCAGCGGTGTGTGCATACAAATTTTCATAACGCGCTAACGCGCGTTACTCAATTTGTATGCACACACCGCTGCAGTTATGAGAGTGTATACTTCAAAAAATCATGATTCAATGCTATAATATATGTCATTCGCGCTTTACGACACTGTGTTGTATCGCTATGAATTGAATATCTTATTGTTTGTCCATGATTTTCTTTTCATATTCAAAGAATTGAATCTGTTATTTAAAAGAAAACAAAATTGTGAAAGATTTTCCTTAGAAGTTTGAAGAATATTCGGGATGAGCTGTAAATTCCATATCAAATTAATGTATTTTTATACTGTATTATTTTTAAAATCATTGCTGCTTCCAAATTTTAAACGTTTAATTAACACTTCTCTTCTCAAAATTTTTATTAATACAATCTGCTTATTTGTTTCGGTTGTTTTTAATGATGCAATATCACTTGAAACAATATTGAAACATCTACATTGTACATGTAACTGTAGAAATAGAATTGTTTAAAATATTAATAAACTTCAGAAGATTGAATCATTTTTATCTTTTAATATTTTGCATATAACAATAACACATAGGAACCATTACATAAAAAATGTAAAAACACATTTTTGCATAAGAATTGTTTAACATGAAAGTTAATAAAGGATTGTACCCATTGATTTGACATGTTTCCTCAAGATCAGACTGTAAGTATGTATACAAATAATACTGACACAACCATTGAAATTGTTACCTGACAAAAAGTACAAGATTCACAGACTGGAATCAAAGGACTGTAAGTTATGAACGCAGCAAATCTGCCCCTAAAACATCTTTACTTGACTTTTTAATTCAGGTTTACTTTGCAAAGTAATACAGACCGATTAAAATAATGACTATTAATTTGAATTTAATGCCCTTTATCTAGAAATATGACATTGTCCTGCCCTTTCAGCATAAAACTGCTAATTCGAATCATTCTTTTATTACTGTCCCTAGAAAATATTAGCAGCAAGTTTGAGCAAATGTTATTTTCATCAAAGAAGTTACAATGTATCATACCTACCCAATACCGATTTCAGAAAATGTTGGTTAGGCAAAATTTCTTTGTATCATTCTGATTGGAATTCTAGTGTCATTTACCGCTATTGAGTGCAAACAAATATGAAAAATTGGTAGAAAATCTATCTTATCAAAACTTTACTACAAAAGAACAAAGAAATGTAATGTATATGAACATGTATTTGCACCTGAGACTTTTTAAAATGTTGTTTGATAAAGGGGGGGGGGTGTAAAAGTGACACTATCATTTACTTACAGTCCTTTGATTTCACTATACATGTACTTCCAATTTACTTTTATGATAAAAAGTTTCAGTATGAAACTAATAAAAATATGGGTCTTCCTTCTAATCAGATCAAGAGGGCAACATAATGCTGAGGAGCTATAATGAACTTCAGTGACTCTCCTGTAAAAAGAGGAAAGAAGACACATGTAATGTACATTATCAATACATGAACATTATCAAAAACGTGTTAATGCAGATGCAAAGCCAATGCCATCCAATGAAAGTAAAAAAAACCTCAAATAAATAATGAGTTGCCTCTGTGTTTATAAATACTAGTAAGAAACATATTTCTGATGCTACAAATGAGAGAATAAGAGATTTTAGAATAAATTTATAAATTCCAGTAGAGATTTTTGCCACAAACCTTTAATGACAGACTCGTTGGACAGAACGTTGACGTAGCGTTGAGTGGACTGTGGAATGTACATCTGTCGCCTCAGCATGGCACACTCTTTGAAGCCAGGTTTCCATTCCTTCCTGTTGCCATGATAAAACATTCAAATTGTTATATTTATATCTTCCAAGTATTATTTCCTCTATTTCTTATGGATTCATAGGTCTATTGAAACAACCAGACTGAAATCTACACGCCCCGTATATCGATTGGCTGAAATTGCGATCACTGCAGAAAAAATACATAACCCGTGTTAAACCCACATTTGAAAAATATAATGTCTCAGAGCTAAGGTATCAAAATGAGAAAAAAAACTTAGCCTGATATTCTAGCATTTGAGAACTCATATTTTAAAACAGTTCACTTTCTCTAAGGGTTAGATCAGTTAAAGTAATCAGGTTGTATTTTGATAAACTAGTTGCTGACATGTAGCAATTGCCTAAAATTTACATTGGGAGATAGAAATACGGCTTAAATTTTGAAAAAGACTCATCATACCAAGTGCTTTCAATCCTCCTTATTTCAACTTCATCAACCTCTGTCAAATCACCGATGAACTTAGTCTCGTACCCTCCTTCAAAGACAATCAAGTTTGACTCTCACCAACAGCACAAGAATAGAACAAAATCATTGTCAAAATTTAAAAACAAAGATTCAAAATTGCATGGAACTGATTCAGTTAAATACATGTAACAAAAGTTGTCCATGTCCCATATTAACAAAAATGAATGAACAATTATGAAAAAGGTTGTCCTTTCATTAGAATCAATTTCACAAACTGTTATACAATGTATAGATAAAATGATACGTAAAAAAATTAAAAAAAAAACTGTTTCAGAAAAGTGCAATAATTTCAGATGTTAACATTAAACTTTTTTTTTAAAACTATGTTAAGAAATGCATACCTGTTGAAAGATTCCAAGCAAAACAGAAGCTAGTCTGGTATCTTCTGATGGCATTTTTACTACAATATAAAACAAAAGAAAATTGATTTTTTAAGTACCAGTATTGATCGTTTATTTAACATACAAGATTTAATATGCCATAAAACAAATCACTTTTCCATTGTTATGACATACAGTGGTCAAATCATAGGTATTTATTGTTCTTCCAAAAATTAAAGATTTCAAAACTGACGCACCTGCGTTTGATTTTCCTACTAGCATCTGATTCTTCTTTGGCATGGATGAGTGCAAACACCTTTCCAATCACTGTTGTACTTTCCGCACATACCTGAAAATGTTGATTTAAATCATTAGAGTCATCCTCAATTAAGATTGACAAGTCACCAATCTTTATCATGATATGCAAGAGAAATATAAGCAATAAATTGAGGAACTGCTATAGCATTACTGCATTTCAATAACTGAAATTAGTACATGTTTTACATTACTTATCAGCATTTTGATAAGCTACAATAATAAACAGGATATTTAGATATCTCACATCTAAGATCTGCAGGTCATAGTTAGTGAAAGCAATGTATCTGTGTCCCCAGTCAGCAAAATGGCCGATGACTTCCTCTAGATAATGCTCCACATCAAATGTCAACTGGGTCACACGAACACATTCCTTAAAAAAAGAACAATTTCACTTTGATATCAAACAGCAAAAAATTCAAAACTAAAACTCATTGGTATTTTCATAATTTTTCAAAGTAAAAAACAAAAACCATTTTGAAAGTTTTGTCCTTTTCAGTTTGCATTACATTTGTGGTACCAGAAGAAACCTTGGATTAAAGAAACAGTGGATTTATCATTCTTGGATTAGTAAACCATGTACCTGCAATGCCTCTCTGCAATGAGCAGGAGAGAATGGCTTATCTTTGTCACCATACACTTCTAGAGGCAGTATACTTCTGTAGGCAAGATCAAAGTCCTCTGAAACCAGACAGCATGTGACTTTGATGAATCAATGTTAGTCACCAAACTCATTTGTACAATTCAAATTTTTTTTCATTTTTGGTTAATAAAAATATTGGTAGAAAGAAGACATGGCAATTATTTTCATCACTCACTCACCCACGTTTTATTGATACATATGCATGTATAACTAATATTTGTATACATACAAGTGTACCAGTACTTACTTAAGCAGTAAATATAATACAATGACACATTTTGCACTGCTTCTTGTCAAGTTCGCACATGCTGATACATGGTTTAAACAAATAATAAAAATAGAAGCTTGGTTTTATAAATTATATGCAATAATTCATGATCAAACTACATGTAATCTGTTTAATAGGGTAATTCTGTTAAATTTTGAGTGAGCTAATGTATGTACATACTAGTATATCTGCAGTATGTTTAATCACTTGGCTTTATTGCTTTATTACCTTAAAAACCCATCAATCAGTGATTCAAGTAAACAAATTAAGTGACAAAATGTAAAACCAGAATATCTGATGTTTATCATGTTACCTTCTACAATGCCGGGGGATTGATTTCCGCTCTGCAGGGTGTGGGAGAACTTCCTGACAGTGTAGGTGACCGTCCTGGTCTCGTTGACCTGTAAGTACACACTCTCTGCACTCTTACTGGTACTAGTGGTACTGGTACCACTGTTGGAGGGAGAGAAAAAAGATCGCTGAGAAGGGGCCGGATTTTTGTTCCCAAAAAGACAGTTGTTGCACATGGGACTGGGCTGAAGTGGGCTACATACTGGGCTGTATAAGGGCCCAGGGGACTTGACTGGGCCTGGGGATCGACAGTTAGCCGGCTGGGTGGGTGAGGGACACCTTGCATTGTCTGAAGCTTCATTGGGTGGGGTGGACTTCTGGGACATGTTTGTCAAAGCAGAGTTACATCTGGACATCTCACTGGTATCACACTTTGAGGGTGACTTAAGGCACTTGATAGTTTCCAGTGGAGAATTATCCTTGTCGATCGTGTGAACTTGAGATCCACTTTCATGAACTTCTTGCATCACAGAGTTATTTTGAGTGAGCACATCTGCATTTTGTGAGGTATCTGTATTCACATGAATATTGTCCAACCAGTCTTGGGAGGAAGGCACTAGAGACCCAGCATGCTTGCATAATTTTGGCCCCTCCACAAAGCTACCTCTCGGAGAACGCTGACGAGTGTACTCTTTTAACAAGCCACCATCCATATTCTCCTTTTGACTCTCATCCATTAAATCCATAGAATGTGGTGAAGGACAAAGTGTGGCATCCAAATATTTACGGCGACAGTCACACAATGTGGGGGAAACTGGTCCTCTAGAATACTGCTTAAGACTCTCTAGTTTTGGATTCTCCAAATACTGGTCCTTGTTTTGATTGTCAATTAGAACTGAAACTTCTGTTAATGCTATGGAGGAGGTTGATTCTTCTTCATCAAAGCCATCCACATTGACTGTCAGAGCTACGATGGAATCCCCTGTGTTTATCACAACAACACCATCTATTTTCAATTGTGTTCTTGGTCCAAAAGGTGGGAAAGGTGGTGTTAACTCAAACTTTGTATGAACTGAAAAAGCATGCTTCATGCATGGAATTTTGATTGGCTTCTGCTTTTTATCTTCATCTGAAATATAAAACCAAATGTCTTAAAAATGCAAATGCTTGTTGAAAACAAGATAAAAAAAATTATTTTCATTAAAACCAGTAATTCTGTGCATTCATAAGTTCACAAGGGGGCAGGAAAAAGTCTATGAAAGTTTTCTTTCTGTATATACCTGATGATATCACTTGACAAAATTCACATTGCTGTAGAGGAGGTACTGATGTTATTGTCATGTAACATGAGGAACATCCATCTTGGGTTTGGCTTGGGAGACTGAAAGTATAAAAAATTTGCATCTGCAGTAGAAATCATGCATTGAAATATTTACCTACTGTTTAAAATATTATAAATACATATAGGTACAAGTGTAAAATGTCCATGTTTTTGCAAAAACCAGACTCATACACATGTAAATAAAATAAATTAAGTTTTGTAAAAAGGGGAACAATTAAAAGTGCTGATTTCAAAAAAATATATACAAAAGGTGTAAGCAAACCTAAGAACTAGGTACAGTTTCAGTCATATTTTGCCTTGTTTTAGAGTGATTTTTAAAAGTATCAACAAAAATGGAAATGAAACATTTATCAACACAAAAATACCCAAAAACTAAGTCTATAAATAGTTACCTGCTTAGACTTTCACAAGGGTAATTGTGACGGCACAAACAGTGCATTTGCCGTAATTTTCATAAAACTGAGCAGAAGACACCAATTCCTCTGTGTTTTTTTTAACAGAAAACTATGTCCGCAGCCATCACCCACGATGAAACTCACATTATAACTTTATCATGTTAAAACACATAAAATATATTAATTTTGTTGTGGGCGATGGCTGTGGACACATTTTCCTCTTCAAAAAGCTATGACAAAATGTGCCATTTTTCACGATTTTTGACTTAATCATAGAAATGTGCCAAAATGTTGAAGTCATAATTATTTTTTGAAACAAGATAAAAGTGTATAACTTGGCATTTTATATACACGCATGTTCAAGATATTATATGTGTATTTTCAGGAGATTTCCATAACTTTTGAATTTTAAGGCAAATATTAAAAGAAACTGCATGCACCTTCTTCTTTGATTCATACCTGTGTCCAAATATCAGAACCTTAGTGTGGTCAGAGGGCCACTCACAGAATGAGATATACAGGTCCACTGTCAGCTCCTCCTCCCCAAACAGCTTCACCTCGGACACCTTCAACAACAGGTGTCTGATGTTTAGTACATTATTCATTGATTGAATTTTTGTATAAACTGGTCCATGGTACATAATCTGATACATTATTTAACTATCATTTTGATCATCAATTTTAATAACAAATTAGCCTTAAAAATTCCAATTTAGTGATACATATACTTTATTAAATAAATTAAGCATCAATATAATATAAAGATTAACATACTAATTAGTACAATATGAATATTCCCTAAATTCTTGCATTATCAAAATTTGATAGAAGACCAAGTTTTAGAAAGTGATAAGTAGCAACTTTAATAGAGAAAAGGGTTATTTTACCTTAATTGTGTTTATATTATATTGCTTTATAAAACTTGAAATTAACCTCTATCAAATGCATCAGTAACATTACTTATTGTTTTAAAACAGATAAAACATTATCTTTAATTTTGCCCAGTTTTATCTTCTAAAAACTTTAAAAAGAGGTTAAAAAAATGTTTTGTACAGTACTTAAGGGTAACATGGTATTTGTATATACCTTTTTTAGTGGCTGGTTGGGTACAAACCACCACCATTGTAGTCTGTACTCATAAGTACACACAGGAAGGACCGACTGGTGATCAGCATCCATAGTACAGGTGTAGGACACCACAAACTGGCCACATTTTGTAAAACCCAGAAACACATGCCTGAAAAAGAAATGGATGATTTGAAATACTATACTACATGTATTAATGAGAGGCCCATGGGTCCTAGCAGTCACATGGTTATAATATCTTTATGAAGGATCATGTTGATTAGTAATTCATTATTGTAATGCTTTTCAGTGCATCATTTATTTTATGCTTAGATGATGCTTAGATATAATGTAATGTTAGCAGATATGTAGCAGATATGAGAATTAAGGAAATGATTAACTGCATGAGACATCAACAAGGGGTGGGGTTAATACCCTAGAAGGCACTGTATTATTACCGGTAAATAAGTTATAATGCATATTCCAAAAATAATATGTAAACGGTGTGACCGTTGGACAGAGCCCAGATTTAACACAGTGCATTTTGATTTTTGTATAATAAAATCTATTTAAAACACACACAGTAGGATCCGCCAGCATGGTTGACTATATACTCAAATCATTCATCAAAGTTAAACTAAACGTCGCATGCTCAGTCTTCATTATGACGTCATATTTCAGACGTAAAACGTTCAAGTTTTGTCTTCGGAAATAGCCGAAGAGAGTTACGTGATTTCAATTTTTTTTTCATTTCTTCTTTTGTAGTACATCAATTTAATTCATATGAATGCCGCTGCAATAAAATTGAATACCTTATTCAGTATCTAAGAGATCAATTCCTTGACGTTAATTTTTTTATTTTCTATCTGATAATTTGATAAGACATACATAGAACAAGTCGTGTTTCTTGATTAAAACACTTTTGAAACTTATCTGGTTTCCTTTTTAATTTCTTTAATTTGAATCACCTTCTATTGAAACACTGGAACTTATTTAATCGAGTCTAGGGGCAATAAACATCGATAAGTACCAGTCAATCAATGATCGAACTAACTTTTTAAAAACAAAATGGCTGCCAATATGGCGGCGCCCAGGGCTGGAAGAATTTTTTTTGGGCCTTAGTACCCCTGATTCAACTTTCATTTTTCACTGATTTTCTTATATATACGTGTTACCATTAATCCTCGTTACGCGAGGCGGGCGAAGCCCGCCTCTCGCTGCGCTTGGTATAAATATGTATGTGGTAAGTCGGGATTCTGAAGAATAATAAGGTTATTATTCATGAAAAAGATTGAGGTTAGGTGTGTGGTAGTTGATATGCCTTGTACATGTACTTGTGAAAAGTTGTCCCATACATAACCAAGTTTCCATTACACTGCAGAATCTGATTTTGGAAAACAATTGAAAAGTTTTCACTAAATGATCAAAAGACCTCTCCCTAGCATCAGATTTTAACACTCAGGGCCAATGAATTTCACAATTCTGGTAGAGGGTTCCATGCTTTTCCTAACCCATGTACCCAGTTTGTACCTAGATTGCATGCTAGATGTCTATGTAGGAATAGAAATGAAGATAATAAAAAAAATGGAGTGTTTTCACTGCATGGTTACGATAATAAAACCATTCCCTAACACAAAAACTCCCTGATTCATTGGTAATGAGTTCACAAATTTAGAAGTATCCTTTGTGCTGAACATCTACATCAGAACCCACAGGTTTTCTATCCGTTACACTGCTTTCAAAGTTGAAAGCAGCGTATCAGATAGAAAACCTGTAGATGTAATGCCGAAGAAGAAATATCTCAAACATACAAAGTTGTAAAACAAAATTATTTTTCTTTATGACAAGTTTAATTTGATTCTTCTCACCCTTCTTCAAGTGCCTCCTCAGAAACAAGGGATGGTAATCTGAAGCATAATCTTGTTGGGATTTTATTGAAGAACTGACACTGTCTCTGCCTTCTATGTTGTTTAATAGTTCCCTTTATCTGAGTAAGATAAGAGAGATGAAGTTACTGTATAAATTAATATTATGTCTCTCAGTCCAGATAAATCTTAAATATAAGTTAAAATTTGATATGATTTGATATGTCCAAACAGACAGGGCTGTTGATGGATATATTTTTACCCTTTTCAATCAATTGCACGTCAAAATGGTATCCTTTTAATTAAGATGAACGGTAAATATAAGGAATAAGTCATTAGCATCAAAAGTTTTATAGCAATTTATTTTTTGCGACATGTGCATTTTCAAGGCGCACAAATTCTAAGTCATTACACGATTAAATTTTTTTTACTGTGGATCAAAAGTAAGTATATAACGTTTTGCATACTTCTCTGTTGTATAACTTTTTAAGAATGCTACAAGCCATCGTTTAATCTTTAAATGATCATATTGAAGAAATCTTTTGTCGTCTGAGCGCTTTCGGGTTATGTCGTTGTTAGCACAGCGCTTATCTCCTTCTGATAAAAAAAGCTTAAAGTAAACGCAGATATGATTGAGATCCTCCAAAATAAATTCATACAGAACTCGGAGCAATTTCCGGAATATAGACAAATGTGAAAAGAAAGCCAGGAAAGGTCATATACCGGTGTTTTATGTAATTTCTTTAACTAAAACATGTCTCATTCAAGATTCGGCCTTCTTTGTAGAAAAGTAATCACAAGTCACATGAGGTAAGTTCTGTTTGTATCGTTATATGTGTCACGTTACGAATTACGAAAACGCTCTGACAATATCAGCAACTGTAATTTACAGTGTAAACCTCACGCAGGCGCTTGTTTCCTACTGAGTCTGTAGGCTTAATTACTACAAACCAAAATTGTTTTTAATAGATAAGCTTTCATACACAAGCGCCGGTGCTGTATACATTGCGAATAGTTACCTGTTAACATCTATGATCATTTTAAGTTCAAATCAATTGATAAATAAATTCAATATGCATAATAAGGTAGCTGCAGGTCTGTAGCCCTGGTCTGAAAATAATTAGGGTGGACGACCTGGGAGCTACAGTGCTACCCATTGAAAAAATTGTGTATTTAAAATTTATTGCGTAGAAAAACATGTGCTAGCTTTGGACTGATTGACCTTATTTATACACAATTCTTTAAAAACAGTACCATTAAATTCTTCATGCAATTCACTTACTGATATCGTCATTTTACTTGCCTCAGACATTCTCCGAAACATGCTACCGACCTCGGAAAATCAAGTATGTTGAATTTACATCAAGACTGAGAGTCGCCATTTTACATGTAAACAAACTGTACCTCTTCATTTTAAGGGGCTAATGATGGGGGTGTTAAAAGATTATCAAAGGCAAGTAAAGAGACAATTTCTGTAGTAAATTGCATAAAGAATTTATTGGTACAAAGTGTTTTCACAGAATTTGTGTATAAATAAGGTTAATTAGTAAAAAAAAAAAAACTTGCGCACGTTTTTCTCCGCAATAATTACACAATTTTTTCAATGGGTGGCACAGTTGTAGCTCCCAGGTCGTCCATCCGATTTTTTTCAGACCGGGAGCTACAGACCTGCAGCTAACAATAAGGTTGTTTTATTTCATCATCATTCAGTGAGAAATTGCTTAAAATCTAGCAGCTAAATCATTACGACCATGATTATATTATTAGCCAAATAATAGAGTCCTCTGAAATATTGTATTGTTTACAGGCAATGTGCTCGCTGGGACCAGACAAGCACAGTGAATGCTTCCAAGGTGACCCTGAACTTACTAAGTGACCACATAGCTGACCACATTATGATTAAGTCCTTCAGCCAGTCAGGTTTCCTCCTACACAATGATGACATTAGAATCATCGGTCCAGCTGTATTCTTCCCCAGGGAGGTTCTACATTGGAATGTACGGTTTAAGTTTCATGCATTAATGTGCTGTTGTTATCTTGTCAATAAAGGGGCATGGTTGCAATTTGATTTAATTTTTTTTTTCAAATTTTATTTTTTTACAATACTTCACTAAAGGTTCATGTATTTCTAATATTTAACAAAAATTTGAATGAGTTGTCAAGTTATACACATGCAATTTACAATTCTTTGCTATGTAAACAATACATGAATTCGAATCCCACCAGGGCTTTTATTTTTTTATCTTTCCAAAATTTTTGAAAATATATTTTTTGGCCAAGTATTGTAAATTTTAGGAATAAATCTTAAACGGAGAAAGTATTTAATTTTTGAATACCGTTTTATTGTACTTTTATCCATATTTTTAAGATCAGCAGGGGTCCCATCCCACCTTAAACTTTGTTATTCCCCATACTCAGTTTGACATTACTAGTTACATGTATGTCCTTTTGGAATTTTTTTTTAGGTCACCTGAGTCACTCAGGTGACCTATTGCAATTGGTCTTCGTCCGTTGTCGTGCGTTGTGCGTTGTGCGTCGTGCGTTAACAATTTTACATTTTTAACTTCTTCTTGAAAACTACTAGGCCAATTGTTACCATTTTTGGTGTGAAGCATCTCTATGGTAAGAAGAGTCTAAATTGTGAAATTTATGGCTCTACCACCCCTGGGGTGCCACGGGCGGGGCAAAATATGCAAAAAAAAGCCAAATTTTCAAAAATCTTCTTCTCTACTCCCACACATGTGAGGAAAAAACTGGTTGCATGGTTATGATGTCCATGAGGCCCTCTACCAAAATTGTGAAATTTATGGCCCCTGGATCAGGGGTTCTGGCTCTAGGGTGGGGCCAATATGGCCATATAGTAAAAATGTATTAAATCTTAGAAAATCTTCTTCTCTACTACCATATATATTTGTTAAAAACTAAATGCATGGTTATGAGGTCCATGAAGCCCTCTACCTAAATTGTGAAATTCATGACCTCTCGGTCAGGGGTTCAGGCTCTAGGGTGGGGCCAATATGTCAAAATAGTAAAAATGTATTAAATCTTAGAAAATCTTTTTCTCTACTATCACATATATTTGTTAAAAACTAAATGCATAATTATGATGCCCATGACGCCCTCTACCTAAATTGTGAAATTCATGAACCCTGGGACAGGGGTTCAGGCTCTAGGGTGGGGCCAATATGGCCATATAGTAAAAATGTATTAAATCTTAGAAAATCTTCTTCTCTACTCTCATATATAGTTGTTAAATACTAAATGCATGATTATGTTGTCCATGTAGCCCTCTACCTAAATTGTGAAATTCATGACCCCTGGGTCAGGGGTTCAGGCTCTAGGGTGGGGCCAATATGTCCAAATAGTAAAAATGAATTAAATCTTAGAAAATTTTCTTCTCTACTCCCATATATATTTGTTAAAAACTAAATGCATGATTATGATGTCCATGAGGCCCTCTACTAAAATTGTGAAATTCATGACCCCTTTGTTAGGTGTTCAGGCTCTAGGGTGGGGCCAATATGGCCATATAGTAAAATGTTTTAAATCTTAAAAAATCTTCTTCTTTACTCCCACACATGTGGGCAAAAAACTGAATACATGGTTATGATATCCACTATCTCCTTTACCTAAATTGTGAAATTCATGGCCTCTGGGTCAGGGGTTCAGGACATGAGGGGGGGCAATACAGTGTTAATTCATATAATGTTTAAAAATCTTTTTCTATATTCTCACACATCTATATAAAAAAAACCAGACTAATAATTATGTTTACCAGGAAGTCCTCTACTGAAATTTTAATTTTCATGTCCCCTGGGGTATGGGTTTTGACTCTAGGGCAGGGCCAAAATGGATGTATAGATGTTAATGCATATAAAGTTAAAAAATTAACTTCTTTACTCCCACACACCTGAAAGGAAATTTTGTAGACCAGGGCTGCGTTTTACAAAAGAACTTACGACAGAGTCGTAAATATTTTCAGTCTCATGGAACAGTCTTTGATGAACAAAATTTATATCAAACCATTTATTTACACCTATTTTGATTTTCATAATTATATTTTACAACTATTACAATAAAATATTGATTAGTTTGTGATTAATAAACATTCATTAATTTGGTCGTAAGTCGTAAGTTCAATTGTAAAAAGCAGCCCGTATCTTTTAGTTTTTCACCAAAATTATAGGTTTCACAGTTCTTTTTTAATTAAATGTGGTTGTCATTACAAATTTATAATTTTTCTACTCCAGTATGAAACCTAATTAATTAGATGCATATATGAGACTCCATGACAAGTTTGTGTATGGGATATATGCTACTCAGGTGACCGTTAAGGCCAATTGGCCTCTTGTTTTACTTAGATTAACTTGTATGCACTGATTTAATTTCTTCAACAGGTGAAGGACTTTAATGACATTAATGAGGCATCACTATCTTTATTCACCCTTCTTGACCCAAAAGTTGGTAAGAATTCAGCATTGTTAAAAAGGTCTTTACTTTATCTACCCAGCAAATATTTACATTTCCCATGTCTTTGTCACTTATTAAATCAAATTTTTGTCAATAGTTCAATGCAAAAAAAAAAATTGGCACATGGTCAGAAATGGGCTTATTTTAAAACAATTTCCCAAGCCACAGTGGGAGAGGGGTGGTCTATGGTCATGATTTGTAAGTAGAGTCAAACTTTGTTATCTCAAACTAGATCAGATGAATAAAAACTTCGAGATATCTGTGTATTCAAGAAATCGATGGTAAAACACTTAAAAAATAAGTGGTTGGGACTCACAAATCATTTTGACATATCCATTGTATTCGAGATATCGGTTTTTGAGATATTCAACTGTATTTAGCTTTAATCAATATAAGGAATTATTAAGCTTGAAAATAAAACATCATCAGAGTTTTAAAAATGTAGATTTATGAAAACCGGGGGTAAAAAAATGATATTGGGCAGTAATGATATGATTTCAATTATAATTAATATAATCACATGTAATTTTTGCAGACATTCTTTTAATTGGACTTGGACACAAGGTAGAGAGGCTCAGCCAAGAGGCTATGAATTACCTCAGAGGCAACAAAATCAACTTTGAAATCTTAACAACGGTATGATATTAATATATTTCTTCTCCTTAAGCTCTATAGATTTGATATATATACTGTATCTCAGACAATTACTGTGGTTTCATTAATATTCAAGGGCATCAATTTTCGTTGATAAAGTAAAAATCACAATTTCAAGGATACGTAAATTCGTGGCCAATGACCCTATCAATACAAAATGTTAAAAAAAATTGCACTTCAATGAACATTTAATTTCGTGGATCAACTAAACAACGAAATCCACGAAAATTGGTATTTAACAAATATTGATAAACCTCTGTATAGCAATTAAATATCACATACTGTAAGTCATACTAGTGATTTAGTGTTATATCATATGGTTTACATGTATCGGTGCATCTTTGCTAGCCCAGGGTGATGACCCAGTCTTCATCTCTTTTCTAATAATGTTGTCATTCCCTGAGTCAAGTACATGTTTAAACAGGATTAAATCAATAACACATTGCTCATTACTAGATATTCATGATAGTGTTAAATGGTTGAAGTGAAGATTGCACTAAACTTGAAGTGCCATTTTTTAAATGAATTTTTCTATTTAAAATTAATGCTATATAATATTGGTAGTATTTCCAAAAGTATATGTACTTCTTTAATTTGCCCGAAACATTCAAATGTTGTGTTTCAAAGTGATACATGTATATCTGATGTAGAATGAATATATTTTTCTAAGATTATATTCAGCAAGATATGTAGATTACTTGTATTTTGTTTTTTGTGAATTTCTGAGAAAAGTCCAGCTATTGAACGTATTACTCTTCTTCATATATTGCACACAGGGTGCATAATGATTTCATAAGTATTTTTGGTACATGTATTCAGGCTGTTTAGGGCCAGTGATTTTAAAATACTCAGAAGTGACCCACAATACCAAAAGAGATGGTGTCAGGAGAACCCCTGTCAAATTTGCAACTTCAAAGATAGAAGTATCATGTTACATAAAATCTGTTTTCTGCCATGGTCTCCTTTCTGTTGATACCAAATGACTTATTGAAAACATGATGATGCATTTTTACATACCCATTATTTTGCAATCAGGTGTAAAAATGATTCAGAATACCCTAAATGACAGTACCATTAAGCTGATTTGATCAAGGTAATGGCTATTGTTGCTCAGGTGAGCAATGTGGCTCCTGGGCCTATTCTTTAATTAAACAGTAACAATGATTTGAAGAATAGATCAACCTTCTCCATAAAATAACTAAGGTTAAAGTTTAAAATGACTCTTTTTGAAGATTTTTATTTGTATACACAAGTTCATATCGAATTGTTACAAGTTTTGAAGCTATCTTTAAAGTGTTAATACAGAGTTTTAAGTTAAATACAAATTTAATTTAAAAAATTGTTGAATTTTTTTATAAGTCTAATGCTGGTTTTTCCTATCTGTCCTAGTACTGGCAGTTACCCTCCTTATTTGTCCATTTTCTTTACTAGCATTTTCCAACAACAATAAAAAAAGCATTATTTTAAACTTTAAGGCACCAAGAACAAAACTTACCTGTGATATATCCAATGATTTGAGATGTTGAGGTTAAATATGTGGAGAAACAGTAGTTAGATTTTCAACATTCATTTAGTATCAAGGATACAAGAGATACTCAAGTTTGATTGTATCTGCAATACTGTAGATTCCTATTTAAATGATTGTGAGGAATTAATATCCGCGTAAAATTGCGAGAAAAGCATCTTGCGAATTTTAAGATCTCGTTTTTTATTTTTTGGACATATGTAAACTACGTGAAACTATGATAAAAACTCGCGTAAAATAAGGAATCAACAGTAAATGATGTATACTATATCATTGAGATTTTAAAACTGTTTTACAGGAGAAAGCCTGTGCTCTGTTCAATTTCTTGAATGGTGAAAAGCGTCAGATTGCTGCAGCTATGATTCCACCAGAAGTTATTGATGACAGTATGATATTACCAAAAGACACTGATACAATTAAGTTTCAACAAACAATTGACCTTTTCAGCAATAATGTACATCAGGAATTTAAACCAAAGGAAATGCTGGAAACTCCCATCTCAAGAATAAAGGAGACAAAGACTAACATTGATTACATAATGGAAAGAAGGAGGAAAGCAAAGGAAATACTTGCAGACCAGCAAGCACCTGAAGATAAGGACGAAGTAGAGAGAGAAAGGAAGGAAAGGAAAGGAAAGATGGCAGCAGAGAAGACAAAGGAAGAATTGGAGGGAGAGAAAAGTAGTCAATCTGACGGGGAGCAGATCCAAAGAGACTCAGTTCAGGATGTAATGGAAGCATTAAAAAAAGCAGATAGGGAGAAAACCAAGCCGGACAAAGATTCAGATGACCCCAAATCATGATAAAAGTGCAAGAAAACTATCTCTAGTTTCAATTCTGCATTTGCAGTGTAAAAGTTTTGCAGGCATTAAGGAGGTTTTGCCAGTTACAGAATACACTGCTATAAATGTAATTTGTATCAGTGTCTTTCAGTGTTTTGCCTTTTTCGATTTGTTTTCAGGTCATAATGTTGAATATTCTGCTGTTTGCATCAAACATCTTGACAACAAAATAGTCTATGCACCATCATTATGAACACATTATAATAGTATTATGTTGAAAAAAATTAAATAAATTTACAATAAATTATACTATGTATATAATAATATACTCAATTTTTGATCTTAAGGTGGAATATCCCTCTGATAAGAGAGATAACTTCTGTAGAAAATAATCTCACTTTGTTTCTGTTAACTCACAATTATTAAGGCATGTAGCAATAAGGGAAGCAGTGCTGGGCCCCAGTTTATGTTGGAAGGCGACATTTATTTGATATTCAATTATTAAAAAAAAAAAAAAAAAAAAAAAAAAAGGAAATTTGAACCAAACGAACTAAACCCAAACTTTTGGCAAGTGAAAAAAAGTAAAGAAAACTTTCAGAAAAAAGATGTAAGATGCGAATTATATTTATGAAAATTTTAATGAGGCAATGTCTACATGTATACCCCTTCCCCTCCCCCAATGGATTAATTTTTTTTAGAAATATTACTAAATTTTATGTAATAGTTCAGTACATGAACAGTACGTGTTTGATGTTTTAGGCCAGAGAATTTTGGATGAAATTTTGTTCTCTCTCTCCCCATGTATAAGTCGTTCACAAAGGTGAATGAATTATAATTGAGAAAAACGTGACCAAGACTATTGCAAACTCTAGGCTTAATTATCATCGTTTGAAACATAACATTTCAAATGTTTAAAATTGAATATGGGTTTTCTTATCTGAGAGAGCAGATATGAGACAACAAAATTAAACAAATAATAATATTACATTTTATTCAAGACAATACTGTGGAATCATTAATTTACGTGGGGGCCAATTTTCGTGGATTGCTTAAATTTTACAGCTTTGTGGGGACGTAATTTCGTATATTCTCTCAAACCTACAGAGGAAATATGACTTTATTACCCTAATTTATTAATTCGTGGAGGATTTTAATTCGTTGATGAGAGGTACCCACGAATTCCACGAAAATTGAGCCACCATGAAATCTAATGATTCCACAGTATATCCCTATATTGAGATCATACCAATTACTGGAAGATCATTCATTTGATCCCCTTTTAGTGTTATAACAAAATGCTCTCACGACTGGTTTACACTTTTAGCATTTCTAAAACATATGGATCCATTCACATGAACTATTATCTTATCCAAATTTAAAAACAGAAAACATTTTTGATTAATTAGAAACTGTGGCAATTTATCAAGTACTGTATGTGAAATATGTATGTAAAATCTTCAAGGTATCACACCGGTAATCGGCCAATCAAAATGAACTTAGTCAATTGTAGTTCCATATATACTTCAGAAGTATTTTTTTCCTTGACTGCATTCTTACATTTTCCATTTACTCAGTTTTAAAATTTTTTGTACCACTGAGTAGGATATTTCATGTATTTTGTTAGGTGATGATTTTTTTTCACAGGGACTACTTCTTTCAGGGCTCATGCAGCAGCTTCCTGGGGAGTGTGCAGTCTGTTTACATACAAATGGAAAACACGTGGTTTTGAGGGTAGACCTGTTTGGAGCTAGATATTTTGAGAAAATGCAGTATCGCTTGCCCTTTTTATGGTGTTAGCTGATGAGATAGGTAACAAATAACATTTCCTCCGAATATTTTGTCATGGAAAATACAACCTGATTTTTAAGAATTTTTTCCCCTCTATAGTGTTATATAGTGAAAACAATTACCGGTGTGATACCTTGAAGGGCTGTGTGTCAAATTGAAAAAATGCATGCAGGTGCCAGTTTTCAGTATTTTATGTCAAATCTTGTTAACAGAAATTAGTTTCTGTAGTCTGAAGATAGAAAAATGCTTTTAAAATTTTGTAATGAAAAAAATATGAAAAATGATGATTTTTGGTGTGGAAAACATGTAATTTTTAATATATAATAATAAAAACCTTTAAAAATGGATGATTTGAAGTCACTGGAGCTTAGAATATTGGTTTCTGTGTTCTAGATGCTGTAAAAGTGTGCAGATCAGTTGTCGCAGTCATATTTGATGCCCTCAGACTTTGTCGTAAGAGCACGCAGCGACTAGTTTTTCATCGAATGACCAATTTTGAGTTTACGTGCAAGTCTCAGAATTAAGCGACAAGTGCGAAACATTGCGAAGAAGAACATGAACAGTCTATCGAAGGATTATTTTGACAAAAACTTTAATTTCTTTGATTTCTGCTCACCTTATGTGAGTTTTAATTTCATTTCCTACATAGTCCTGATTGAAGGAATTAAGGGATTTGGGCAAATATGTGCTATGTTTATGTTTATTTTACACTGAATTACCCATTTGTAATAGTTTAAGGCAAAAACATGCTTTAAAACCATTTACAAGATCACACAGATGCATATTTTGTGTAGAAAAGAGGTTTCATGCATTTACCGGTAGTTGAGAATGTCATTATGAGTCAAGTATATATAATATCATCATGATTGAATCTAGGAGCTTTTCATGGTTTTCATCCTTAAAAACTGATGAATTTCAGTTTACCAGAAAATGTTTTTATGCATTATAGCCAGAAAATCAGTTTCTTCCCACATTTCAAGGGGAGTTCCTTATTTACAAAATACAAATACTGATATTTATGTTTGAATGACCCAAGATATTGAAACATTAGTCATTGTTAAAATGTTTAGAAGGAGATATTACTATTTTTTATATGGTAACCTCAGCACACCTGTCCTATTCTAAGTAATGAAAATCAAAATTTGAATGAAATCATATCATGTAACATGTATGGGTACAATATAGATGCCCCACCCTTATCCACAACTATGGGGGTTGGTATGATTCTTTTTTTAGTATTGTGATATGGCATGCACTTAATGTGATTTCTCTTGTAAATATGCATCAGAAATGCATTGCCTTATTGAATTACTTCATGTATATGCTTATTGCTCTTGCTGTAAATTATCTAACATGTGTCAATCATCATTGATCAGTAATTCTCTTCAAATTCTATAGGGATGGCCTGATGAGGGGTATAATTAAGTGTGTCCAATTGAAATTTCATGGCTACTTTTGCTCTACAGATAAAATGTTACATAAATCACAGAATGAAGTTGCATCCCAGTTGTTTCTTTTACATTTCTTATCATCAAAGCAAGATTTATGGTTGTCAGAGCAGATCTGAGCTCCATTACATGCTGATATCATTTGGGCTGTCCTGTGTTACCATGCTGCTTTTAGATAAAAGTGAGTATGGCAGTGTGTAGACAAGTAAACAGGCTTTACCTGATATATAAATTTACCAGATACAGATTTCATTTTTGACCTGATAATTCACAATATTGTTATGAAATGTGTGAACAATAGGGGTAAATTTCTTCTTTGTTATGCAATGATTGCATAATGAAGTGACTCTAATGGAATATTTTTATTTTGATGTAAAGAAAAATGTATATGCTCTGATTTGGTACCAAGATGATTTTGTATCTTGTTGTTTTAAGGATGAAAATTGGCTTCAGGTCATGCATGGTGTGAGGCTCCAAATGTGTTTCATCTGTGCTATTTTCTTCAGTCTGAGTAAGGGAGATAAATCCTCAATAGCTAATGAAATATTGGGAGCTTGGGGACAGGGTTTTAGGGATTTGGTGACAGTTGATTGGGAATTCTCAGGTGCAAATTTGAAAGGGATCTGACATCTTTAGAGTCTCTTGAAGGGCTGTGTGTCAAATTGAAAAAATGCATGCAGGTGCCAGTTTTCAGTATTTTATGTCAAATCTTGTTAACAGAAATTAGTTTCTGTAGTCTGAAGATAGAAAAATGCTTTTAAAATTTTGTAATGAAAAAAATATGAAAAATGATGATTTTTGGTGTGGAAAACATGTAATTTTTAATATATAATAATAAAAACCTTTAAAAATGGATGATTTGAAGTCACTGGAGCTTAGAATATTGGTTTCTGTGTTCTAGATGCTGTAAAAGTGTGCAGATCAGTTGTCGCAGTCATATTTGATGCCCTCAGACTTTGTCGTAAGAGCACGCAGCGACTAGTTTTTCATCGAATGACCAATTTTGAGTTTACGTGCAAGTCTCAGAATTAAGCGACAAGTGCGAAACATTGCGAAGAAGAACATGAACAGTCTATCGAAGGATTATTTTGACAAAAACTTTAATTTCTTTGATTTCTGCTCACCTTATGTGAGTTTTAATTTCATTTCCTACATAGTCCTGATTGAAGGAATTAAGGGATTTGGGCAAATATGTGCTATGTTTATGTTTATTTTACACTGAATTACCCATTTGTAATAGTTTAAGGCAAAAACATGCTTTAAAACCATTTACAAGATCACACAGATGCATATTTTGTGTAGAAAAGAGGTTTCATGCATTTACCGGTAGTTGAGAATGTCATTATGAGTCAAGTATATATAATATCATCATGATTGAATCTAGGAGCTTTTCATGGTTTTCATCCTTAAAAACTGATGAATTTCAGTTTACCAGAAAATGTTTTTATGCATTATAGCCAGAAAATCAGTTTCTTCCCACATTTCAAGGGGAGTTCCTTATTTACAAAATACAAATACTGATATTTATGTTTGAATGACCCAAGATATTGAAACATTAGTCATTGTTAAAATGTTTAGAAGGAGATATTACTATTTTTTATATGGTAACCTCAGCACACCTGTCCTATTCTAAGTAATGAAAATCAAAATTTGAATGAAATCATATCATGTAACATGTATGGGTACAATATAGATGCCCCACCCTTATCCACAACTATGGGGGTTGGTATGATTCTTTTTTTAGTATTGTGATATGGCATGCACTTAATGTGATTTCTCTTGTAAATATGCATCAGAAATGCATTGCCTTATTGAATTACTTCATGTATATGCTTATTGCTCTTGCTGTAAATTATCTAACATGTGTCAATCATCATTGATCAGTAATTCTCTTCAAATTCTATAGGGATGGCCTGATGAGGGGTATAATTAAGTGTGTCCAATTGAAATTTCATGGCTACTTTTGCTCTACAGATAAAATGTTACATAAATCACAGAATGAAGTTGCATCCCAGTTGTTTCTTTTACATTTCTTATCATCAAAGCAAGATTTATGGTTGTCAGAGCAGATCTGAGCTCCATTACATGCTGATATCATTTGGGCTGTCCTGTGTTACCATGCTGCTTTTAGATAAAAGTGAGTATGGCAGTGTGTAGACAAGTAAACAGGCTTTACCTGATATATAAATTTACCAGATACAGATTTCATTTTTGACCTGATAATTCACAATATTGTTATGAAATGTGTGAACAATAGGGGTAAATTTCTTCTTTGTTATGCAATGATTGCATAATGAAGTGACTCTAATGGAATATTTTTATTTTGATGTAAAGAAAAATGTATATGCTCTGATTTGGTACCAAGATGATTTTGTATCTTGTTGTTTTAAGGATGAAAATTGGCTTCAGGTCATGCATGGTGTGAGGCTCCAAATGTGTTTCATCTGTGCTATTTTCTTCAGTCTGAGTAAGGGAGATAAATCCTCAATAGCTAATGAAATATTGGGAGCTTGGGGACAGGGTTTTAGGGATTTGGTGACAGTTGATTGGGAATTCTCAGGTGCAAATTTGAAAGGGATCTGACATCTTTAGAGTCTCTTGAAGGGCTGTGTGTCAAATTGAAAAAATGCATGCAGGTGCCAGTTTTCAGTATTTTATGTCAAATCTTGTTAACAGAAATTAGTTTCTGTAGTCTGAAGATAGAAAAATGCTTTTAAAATTTTGTAATGAAAAAAATATGAAAAATGATGATTTTTGGTGTGGAAAACATGTAATTTTTAATATATAATAATAAAAACCTTTAAAAATGGATGATTTGAAGTCACTGGAGCTTAGAATATTGGTTTCTGTGTTCTAGATGCTGTAAAAGTGTGCAGATCAGTTGTCGCAGTCATATTTGATGCCCTCAGACTTTGTCGTAAGAGCACGCAGCGACTAGTTTTTCATCGAATGACCAATTTTGAGTTTACGTGCAAGTCTCAGAATTAAGCGACAAGTGCGAAACATTGCGAAGAAGAACATGAACAGTCTATCGAAGGATTATTTTGACAAAAACTTTAATTTCTTTGATTTCTGCTCACCTTATGTGAGTTTTAATTTCATTTCCTACATAGTCCTGATTGAAGGAATTAAGGGATTTGGGCAAATATGTGCTATGTTTATGTTTATTTTACACTGAATTACCCATTTGTAATAGTTTAAGGCAAAAACATGCTTTAAAACCATTTACAAGATCACACAGATGCATATTTTGTGTAGAAAAGAGGTTTCATGCATTTACCGGTAGTTGAGAATGTCATTATGAGTCAAGTATATATAATATCATCATGATTGAATCTAGGAGCTTTTCATGGTTTTCATCCTTAAAAACTGATGAATTTCAGTTTACCAGAAAATGTTTTTATGCATTATAGCCAGAAAATCAGTTTCTTCCCACATTTCAAGGGGAGTTCCTTATTTACAAAATACAAATACTGATATTTATGTTTGAATGACCCAAGATATTGAAACATTAGTCATTGTTAAAATGTTTAGAAGGAGATATTACTATTTTTTATATGGTAACCTCAGCACACCTGTCCTATTCTAAGTAATGAAAATCAAAATTTGAATGAAATCATATCATGTAACATGTATGGGTACAATATAGATGCCCCACCCTTATCCACAACTATGGGGGTTGGTATGATTCTTTTTTTAGTATTGTGATATGGCATGCACTTAATGTGATTTCTCTTGTAAATATGCATCAGAAATGCATTGCCTTATTGAATTACTTCATGTATATGCTTATTGCTCTTGCTGTAAATTATCTAACATGTGTCAATCATCATTGATCAGTAATTCTCTTCAAATTCTATAGGGATGGCCTGATGAGGGGTATAATTAAGTGTGTCCAATTGAAATTTCATGGCTACTTTTGCTCTACAGATAAAATGTTACATAAATCACAGAATGAAGTTGCATCCCAGTTGTTTCTTTTACATTTCTTATCATCAAAGCAAGATTTATGGTTGTCAGAGCAGATCTGAGCTCCATTACATGCTGATATCATTTGGGCTGTCCTGTGTTACCATGCTGCTTTTAGATAAAAGTGAGTATGGCAGTGTGTAGACAAGTAAACAGGCTTTACCTGATATATAAATTTACCAGATACAGATTTCATTTTTGACCTGATAATTCACAATATTGTTATGAAATGTGTGAACAATAGGGGTAAATTTCTTCTTTGTTATGCAATGATTGCATAATGAAGTGACTCTAATGGAATATTTTTATTTTGATGTAAAGAAAAATGTATATGCTCTGATTTGGTACCAAGATGATTTTGTATCTTGTTGTTTTAAGGATGAAAATTGGCTTCAGGTCATGCATGGTGTGAGGCTCCAAATGTGTTTCATCTGTGCTATTTTCTTCAGTCTGAGTAAGGGAGATAAATCCTCAATAGCTAATGAAATATTGGGAGCTTGGGGACAGGGTTTTAGGGATTTGGTGACAGTTGATTGGGAATTCTCAGGTGCAAATTTGAAAGGGATCTGACATCTTTAGAGTCTCTTGAAGGGCTGTGTGTCAAATTGAAAAAATGCATGCAGGTGCCAGTTTTCAGTATTTTATGTCAAATCTTGTTAACAGAAATTAGTTTCTGTAGTCTGAAGATAGAAAAATGCTTTTAAAATTTTGTAATGAAAAAAATATGAAAAATGATGATTTTTGGTGTGGAAAACATGTAATTTTTAATATATAATAATAAAAACCTTTAAAAATGGATGATTTGAAGTCACTGGAGCTTAGAATATTGGTTTCTGTGTTCTAGATGCTGTAAAAGTGTGCAGATCAGTTGTCGCAGTCATATTTGATGCCCTCAGACTTTGTCGTAAGAGCACGCAGCGACTAGTTTTTCATCGAATGACCAATTTTGAGTTTACGTGCAAGTCTCAGAATTAAGCGACAAGTGCGAAACATTGCGAAGAAGAACATGAACAGTCTATCGAAGGATTATTTTGACAAAAACTTTAATTTCTTTGATTTCTGCTCACCTTATGTGAGTTTTAATTTCATTTCCTACATAGTCCTGATTGAAGGAATTAAGGGATTTGGGCAAATATGTGCTATGTTTATGTTTATTTTACACTGAATTACCCATTTGTAATAGTTTAAGGCAAAAACATGCTTTAAAACCATTTACAAGATCACACAGATGCATATTTTGTGTAGAAAAGAGGTTTCATGCATTTAGTTGAGAATGTCATTATGAGTCAAGTATATATAATATCATCATGATTGAATCTAGGAGCTTTTCATGGTTTTCATCCTTAAAAACTGATGAATTTCAGTTTACCAGAAAATGTTTTTATGCATTATAGCCAGAAAATCAGTTTCTTCCCACATTTCAAGGGGAGTTCCTTATTTACAAAATACAAATACTGATATTTATGTTTGAATGACCCAAGATATTGAAACATTAGTCATTGTTAAAATGTTTAGAAGGAGATATTACTATTTTTTATATGGTAACCTCAGCACACCTGTCCTATTCTAAGTAATGAAAATCAAAATTTGAATGAAATCATATCATGTAACATGTATGGGTACAATATAGATGCCCCACCCTTATCCACAACTATGGGGGTTGGTATGATTCTTTTTTTAGTATTGTGATATGGCATGCACTTAATGTGATTTCTCTTGTAAATATGCATCAGAAATGCATTGCCTTATTGAATTACTTCATGTATATGCTTATTGCTCTTGCTGTAAATTATCTAACATGTGTCAATCATCATTGATCAGTAATTCTCTTCAAATTCTATAGGGATGGCCTGATGAGGGGTATAATTAAGTGTGTCCAATTGAAATTTCATGGCTACTTTTGCTCTACAGATAAAATGTTACATAAATCACAGAATGAAGTTGCATCCCAGTTGTTCCTTTTACATTTCTTATCATCAAAGCAAGATTTATGGTTGTCAGAGCAGATCTGAGCTCCATTACATGCTGATATCATTTGGGCTGTCCTGTGTTACCATGCTGCTTTTAGATAAAAGTGAGTATGGCAGTGTGTAGACAAGTAAACAGGCTTTACCTGATATATAAATTTACCAGATACAGATTTCATTTTTGACCTGATAATTCACAATATTGTTATGAAATGTGTGAACAATAGGGGTAAATTTCTTCTTTGTTATGCAATGATTGCATAATGAAGTGACTCTAATGGAATATTTTTATTTTGATGTAAAGAAAAATGTATATGCTCTGATTTGGTACCAAGATGATTTTGTATCTTGTTGTTTTAAGGATGAAAATTGGCTTCAGGTCATGCATGGTGTGAGGCTCCAAATGTGTTTCATCTGTGCTATTTTCTTCAGTCTGAGTAAGGGAGATAAATCCTCAATAGCTAATGAAATATTGGGAGCTTGGGGACAGGGTTTTAGGGATTTGGTGACAGTTGATTGGGAATTCTCAGGTGCAAATTTGAAAGGGATCTGACATCTTTAGAGTCTCTTGAAGGGCTGTGTGTCAAATTGAAAAAATGCATGCAGGTGCCAGTTTTCAGTATTTTATGTCAAATCTTGTTAACAGAAATTAGTTTCTGTAGTCTGAAGATAGAAAAATGCTTTTAAAATTTTGTAATGAAAAAAATATGAAAAATGATGATTTTTGGTGTGGAAAACATGTAATTTTTAATATATAATAATAAAAACCTTTAAAAATGGATGATTTGAAGTCACTGGAGCTTAGAATATTGGTTTCTGTGTTCTAGATGCTGTAAAAGTGTGCAGATCAGTTGTCGCAGTCATATTTGATGCCCTCAGACTTTGTCGTAAGAGCACGCAGCGACTAGTTTTTCATCGAATGACCAATTTTGAGTTTACGTGCAAGTCTCAGAATTAAGCGACAAGTGCGAAACATTGCGAAGAAGAACATGAACAGTCTATCGAAGGATTATTTTGACAAAAACTTTAATTTCTTTGATTTCTGCTCACCTTATGTGAGTTTTAATTTCATTTCCTACATAGTCCTGATTGAAGGAATTAAGGGATTTGGGCAAATATGTGCTATGTTTATGTTTATTTTACACTGAATTACCCATTTGTAATAGTTTAAGGCAAAAACATGCTTTAAAACCATTTACAAGATCACACAGATGCATATTTTGTGTAGAAAAGAGGTTTCATGCATTTAGTTGAGAATGTCATTATGAGTCAAGTATATATAATATCATCATGATTGAATCTAGGAGCTTTTCATGGTTTTCATCCTTAAAAACTGATGAATTTCAGTTTACCAGAAAATGTTTTTATGCATTATAGCCAGAAAATCAGTTTCTTCCCACATTTCAAGGGGAGTTCCTTATTTACAAAATACAAATACTGATATTTATGTTTGAATGACCCAAGATATTGAAACATTAGTCATTGTTAAAATGTTTAGAAGGAGATATTACTATTTTTTATATGGTAACCTCAGCACACCTGTCCTATTCTAAGTAATGAAAATCAAAATTTGAATGAAATCATATCATGTAACATGTATGGGTACAATATAGATGCCCCACCCTTATCCACAACTATGGGGGTTGGTATGATTCTTTTTTTAGTATTGTGATATGGCATGCACTTAATGTGATTTCTCTTGTAAATATGCATCAGAAATGCATTGCCTTATTGAATTACTTCATGTATATGCTTATTGCTCTTGCTGTAAATTATCTAACATGTGTCAATCATCATTGATCAGTAATTCTCTTCAAATTCTATAGGGATGGCCTGATGAGGGGTATAATTAAGTGTGTCCAATTGAAATTTCATGGCTACTTTTGCTCTACAGATAAAATGTTACATAAATCACAGAATGAAGTTGCATCCCAGTTGTTCCTTTTACATTTCTTATCATCAAAGCAAGATTTATGGTTGTCAGAGCAGATCTGAGCTCCATTACATGCTGATATCATTTGGGCTGTCCTGTGTTACCATGCTGCTTTTAGATAAAAGTGAGTATGGCAGTGTGTAGACAAGTAAACAGGCTTTACCTGATATATAAATTTACCAGATACAGATTTCATTTTTGACCTGATAATTCACAATATTGTTATGAAATGTGTGAACAATAGGGGTAAATTTCTTCTTTGTTATGCAATGATTGCATAATGAAGTGACTCTAATGGAATATTTTTATTTTGATGTAAAGAAAAATGTATATGCTCTGATTTGGTACCAAGATGATTTTGTATCTTGTTGTTTTAAGGATGAAAATTGGCTTCAGGTCATGCATGGTGTGAGGCTCCAAATGTGTTTCATCTGTGCTATTTTCTTCAGTCTGAGTAAGGGAGATAAATCCTCAATAGCTAATGAAATATTGGGAGCTTGGGGACAGGGTTTTAGGGATTTGGTGACAGTTGATTGGGAATTCTCAGGTGCAAATTTGAAAGGGATCTGACATCTTTAGAGTCTCTTCAAGGTATCACACCGGTAATCGGCCAATCAAAATGAACTTAGTCAATTGTAGTTCCATATATACTTCAGAAGTATTTTTTTCCTTGACTGCATTTTTACATTTTCCATTTACTCAGTTTTAAAATTTTTTGTACCACTGAGTAGGATATTTCATGTATTTTGTTAGGTGATGATTTTTTTTCACAGGGACTACTTCTTTCAGGGCTCATGCAGCAGCTTCCTGGGGAGTGTGCAGTCTGTTTACATACAAATGGAAAACACGTGGTTTTGAGGGTAGACCTGTTTGGAGCTAGATATTTTGAGAAAATGCAGTATCGCTTGCCCTTTTTATGGTGTTAGCTGATGAGATAGGTAACAAATAACATTTCCTCCGAATATTTTGTCATGGAAAATACAACCTGATTTTTAAGAATTTTTTCCCCTCTATAGTGTTATATAGTGAAAACAATTACCGGTGTGATACCTTGAAGGGCTGTGTGTCAAATTGAAAAAATGCATGCAGGTGCCAGTTTTCAGTATTTTATGTCAAATCTTGTTAACAGAAATTAGTTTCTGTAGTCTGAAGATAGAAAAATGCTTTTAAAATTTTGTAATGAAAAAAATATGAAAAATGATGATTTTTGGTGTGGAAAACATGTAATTTTTAATATATAATAATAAAAACCTTTAAAAATGGATGATTTGAAGTCACTGGAGCTTAGAATATTGGTTTCTGTGTTCTAGATGCTGTAAAAGTGTGCAGATCAGTTGTCGCAGTCATATTTGATGCCCTCAGACTTTGTCGTAAGAGCACGCAGCGACTAGTTTTTCATCGAATGACCAATTTTGAGTTTACGTGCAAGTCTCAGAATTAAGCGACAAGTGCGAAACATTGCGAAGAAGAACATGAACAGTCTATCGAAGGATTATTTTGACAAAAACTTTAATTTCTTTGATTTCTGCTCACCTTATGTGAGTTTTAATTTCATTTCCTACATAGTCCTGATTGAAGGAATTAAGGGATTTGGGCAAATATGTGCTATGTTTATGTTTATTTTACACTGAATTACCCATTTGTAATAGTTTAAGGCAAAAACATGCTTTAAAACCATTTACAAGATCACACAGATGCATATTTTGTGTAGAAAAGAGGTTTCATGCATTTAGTTGAGAATGTCATTATGAGTCAAGTATATATAATATCATCATGATTGAATCTAGGAGCTTTTCATGGTTTTCATCCTTAAAAACTGATGAATTTCAGTTTACCAGAAAATGTTTTTATGCATTATAGCCAGAAAATCAGTTTCTTCCCACATTTCAAGGGGAGTTCCTTATTTACAAAATACAAATACTGATATTTATGTTTGAATGACCCAAGATATTGAAACATTAGTCATTGTTAAAATGTTTAGAAGGAGATATTACTATTTTTTATATGGTAACCTCAGCACACCTGTCCTATTCTAAGTAATGAAAATCAAAATTTGAATGAAATCATATCATGTAACATGTATGGGTACAATATAGATGCCCCACCCTTATCCACAACTATGGGGGTTGGTATGATTCTTTTTTTAGTATTGTGATATGGCATGCACTTAATGTGATTTCTCTTGTAAATATGCATCAGAAATGCATTGCCTTATTGAATTACTTCATGTATATGCTTATTGCTCTTGCTGTAAATTATCTAACATGTGTCAATCATCATTGATCAGTAATTCTCTTCAAATTCTATAGGGATGGCCTGATGAGGGGTATAATTAAGTGTGTCCAATTGAAATTTCATGGCTACTTTTGCTCTACAGATAAAATGTTACATAAATCACAGAATGAAGTTGCATCCCAGTTGTTCCTTTTACATTTCTTATCATCAAAGCAAGATTTATGGTTGTCAGAGCAGATCTGAGCTCCATTACATGCTGATATCATTTGGGCTGTCCTGTGTTACCATGCTGCTTTTAGATAAAAGTGAGTATGGCAGTGTGTAGACAAGTAAACAGGCTTTACCTGATATATAAATTTACCAGATACAGATTTCATTTTTGACCTGATAATTCACAATATTGTTATGAAATGTGTGAACAATAGGGGTAAATTTCTTCTTTGTTATGCAATGATTGCATAATGAAGTGACTCTAATGGAATATTTTTATTTTGATGTAAAGAAAAATGTATATGCTCTGATTTGGTACCAAGATGATTTTGTATCTTGTTGTTTTAAGGATGAAAATTGGCTTCAGGTCATGCATGGTGTGAGGCTCCAAATGTGTTTCATCTGTGCTATTTTCTTCAGTCTGAGTAAGGGAGATAAATCCTCAATAGCTAATGAAATATTGGGAGCTTGGGGACAGGGTTTTAGGGATTTGGTGACAGTTGATTGGGAATTCTCAGGTGCAAATTTGAAAGGGATCTGACATCTTTAGAGTCTCTTCAAGGTATCACACCGGTAATCGGCCAATCAAAATGAACTTAGTCAATTGTAGTTCCATATATACTTCAGAAGTATTTTTTTCCTTGACTGCATTTTTACATTTTCCATTTACTCAGTTTTAAAATTTTTTGTACCACTGAGTAGGATATTTCATGTATTTTGTTAGGTGATGATTTTTTTTCACAGGGACTACTTCTTTCAGGGCTCATGCAGCAGCTTCCTGGGGAGTGTGCAGTCTGTTTACATACAAATGGAAAACACGTGGTTTTGAGGGTAGACCTGTTTGGAGCTAGATATTTTGAGAAAATGCAGTATCGCTTGCCCTTTTTATGGTGTTAGCTGATGAGATAGGTAACAAATAACATTTCCTCCGAATATTTTGTCATGGAAAATACAACCTGATTTTTAAGAATTTTTTCCCCTCTATAGTGTTATATAGTGAAAACAATTACCGGTGTGATACCTTGAAGGGCTGTGTGTCAAATTGAAAAAATGCATGCAGGTGCCAGTTTTCAGTATTTTATGTCAAATCTTGTTAACAGAAATTAGTTTCTGTAGTCTGAAGATAGAAAAATGCTTTTAAAATTTTGTAATGAAAAAAATATGAAAAATGATGATTTTTGGTGTGGAAAACATGTAATTTTTAATATATAATAATAAAAACCTTTAAAAATGGATGATTTGAAGTCACTGGAGCTTAGAATATTGGTTTCTGTGTTCTAGATGCTGTAAAAGTGTGCAGATCAGTTGTCGCAGTCATATTTGATGCCCTCAGACTTTGTCGTAAGAGCACGCAGCGACTAGTTTTTCATCGAATGACCAATTTTGAGTTTACGTGCAAGTCTCAGAATTAAGCGACAAGTGCGAAACATTGCGAAGAAGAACATGAACAGTCTATCGAAGGATTATTTTGACAAAAACTTTAATTTCTTTGATTTCTGCTCACCTTATGTGAGTTTTAATTTCATTTCCTACATAGTCCTGATTGAAGGAATTAAGGGATTTGGGCAAATATGTGCTATGTTTATGTTTATTTTACACTGAATTACCCATTTGTAATAGTTTAAGGCAAAAACATGCTTTAAAACCATTTACAAGATCACACAGATGCATATTTTGTGTAGAAAAGAGGTTTCATGCATTTAGTTGAGAATGTCATTATGAGTCAAGTATATATAATATCATCATGATTGAATCTAGGAGCTTTTCATGGTTTTCATCCTTAAAAACTGATGAATTTCAGTTTACCAGAAAATGTTTTTATGCATTATAGCCAGAAAATCAGTTTCTTCCCACATTTCAAGGGGAGTTCCTTATTTACAAAATACAAATACTGATATTTATGTTTGAATGACCCAAGATATTGAAACATTAGTCATTGTTAAAATGTTTAGAAGGAGATATTACTATTTTTTATATGGTAACCTCAGCACACCTGTCCTATTCTAAGTAATGAAAATCAAAATTTGAATGAAATCATATCATGTAACATGTATGGGTACAATATAGATGCCCCACCCTTATCCACAACTATGGGGGTTGGTATGATTCTTTTTTTAGTATTGTGATATGGCATGCACTTAATGTGATTTCTCTTGTAAATATGCATCAGAAATGCATTGCCTTATTGAATTACTTCATGTATATGCTTATTGCTCTTGCTGTAAATTATCTAACATGTGTCAATCATCATTGATCAGTAATTCTCTTCAAATTCTATAGGGATGGCCTGATGAGGGGTATAATTAAGTGTGTCCAATTGAAATTTCATGGCTACTTTTGCTCTACAGATAAAATGTTACATAAATCACAGAATGAAGTTGCATCCCAGTTGTTCCTTTTACATTTCTTATCATCAAAGCAAGATTTATGGTTGTCAGAGCAGATCTGAGCTCCATTACATGCTGATATCATTTGGGCTGTCCTGTGTTACCATGCTGCTTTTAGATAAAAGTGAGTATGGCAGTGTGTAGACAAGTAAACAGGCTTTACCTGATATATAAATTTACCAGATACAGATTTCATTTTTGACCTGATAATTCACAATATTGTTATGAAATGTGTGAACAATAGGGGTAAATTTCTTCTTTGTTATGCAATGATTGCATAATGAAGTGACTCTAATGGAATATTTTTATTTTGATGTAAAGAAAAATGTATATGCTCTGATTTGGTACCAAGATGATTTTGTATCTTGTTGTTTTAAGGATGAAAATTGGCTTCAGGTCATGCATGGTGTGAGGCTCCAAATGTGTTTCATCTGTGCTATTTTCTTCAGTCTGAGTAAGGGAGATAAATCCTCAATAGCTAATGAAATATTGGGAGCTTGGGGACAGGGTTTTAGGGATTTGGTGACAGTTGATTGGGAATTCTCAGGTGCAAATTTGAAAGGGATCTGACATCTTTAGAGTCTCTTCAAGGTATCACACCGGTAATCGGCCAATCAAAATGAACTTAGTCAATTGTAGTTCCATATATACTTCAGAAGTATTTTTTTCCTTGACTGCATTTTTACATTTTCCATTTACTCAGTTTTAAAATTTTTTGTACCACTGAGTAGGATATTTCATGTATTTTGTTAGGTGATGATTTTTTTTCACAGGGACTACTTCTTTCAGGGCTCATGCAGCAGCTTCCTGGGGAGTGTGCAGTCTGTTTACATACAAATGGAAAACACGTGGTTTTGAGGGTAGACCTGTTTGGAGCTAGATATTTTGAGAAAATGCAGTATCGCTTGCCCTTTTTATGGTGTTAGCTGATGAGATAGGTAACAAATAACATTTCCTCCGAATATTTTGTCATGGAAAATACAACCTGATTTTTAAGAATTTTTTCCCCTCTATAGTGTTATATAGTGAAAACAATTACCGGTGTGATACCTTGAAGGGCTGTGTGTCAAATTGAAAAAATGCATGCAGGTGCCAGTTTTCAGTATTTTATGTCAAATCTTGTTAACAGAAATTAGTTTCTGTAGTCTGAAGATAGAAAAATGCTTTTAAAATTTTGTAATGAAAAAAATATGAAAAATGATGATTTTTGGTGTGGAAAACATGTAATTTTTAATATATAATAATAAAAACCTTTAAAAATGGATGATTTGAAGTCACTGGAGCTTAGAATATTGGTTTCTGTGTTCTAGATGCTGTAAAAGTGTGCAGATCAGTTGTCGCAGTCATATTTGATGCCCTCAGACTTTGTCGTAAGAGCACGCAGCGACTAGTTTTTCATCGAATGACCAATTTTGAGTTTACGTGCAAGTCTCAGAATTAAGCGACAAGTGCGAAACATTGCGAAGAAGAACATGAACAGTCTATCGAAGGATTATTTTGACAAAAACTTTAATTTCTTTGATTTCTGCTCACCTTATGTGAGTTTTAATTTCATTTCCTACATAGTCCTGATTGAAGGAATTAAGGGATTTGGGCAAATATGTGCTATGTTTATGTTTATTTTACACTGAATTACCCATTTGTAATAGTTTAAGGCAAAAACATGCTTTAAAACCATTTACAAGATCACACAGATGCATATTTTGTGTAGAAAAGAGGTTTCATGCATTTAGTTGAGAATGTCATTATGAGTCAAGTATATATAATATCATCATGATTGAATCTAGGAGCTTTTCATGGTTTTCATCCTTAAAAACTGATGAATTTCAGTTTACCAGAAAATGTTTTTATGCATTATAGCCAGAAAATCAGTTTCTTCCCACATTTCAAGGGGAGTTCCTTATTTACAAAATACAAATACTGATATTTATGTTTGAATGACCCAAGATATTGAAACATTAGTCATTGTTAAAATGTTTAGAAGGAGATATTACTATTTTTTATATGGTAACCTCAGCACACCTGTCCTATTCTAAGTAATGAAAATCAAAATTTGAATGAAATCATATCATGTAACATGTATGGGTACAATATAGATGCCCCACCCTTATCCACAACTATGGGGGTTGGTATGATTCTTTTTTTAGTATTGTGATATGGCATGCACTTAATGTGATTTCTCTTGTAAATATGCATCAGAAATGCATTGCCTTATTGAATTACTTCATGTATATGCTTATTGCTCTTGCTGTAAATTATCTAACATGTGTCAATCATCATTGATCAGTAATTCTCTTCAAATTCTATAGGGATGGCCTGATGAGGGGTATAATTAAGTGTGTCCAATTGAAATTTCATGGCTACTTTTGCTCTACAGATAAAATGTTACATAAATCACAGAATGAAGTTGCATCCCAGTTGTTCCTTTTACATTTCTTATCATCAAAGCAAGATTTATGGTTGTCAGAGCAGATCTGAGCTCCATTACATGCTGATATCATTTGGGCTGTCCTGTGTTACCATGCTGCTTTTAGATAAAAGTGAGTATGGCAGTGTGTAGACAAGTAAACAGGCTTTACCTGATATATAAATTTACCAGATACAGATTTCATTTTTGACCTGATAATTCACAATATTGTTATGAAATGTGTGAACAATAGGGGTAAATTTCTTCTTTGTTATGCAATGATTGCATAATGAAGTGACTCTAATGGAATATTTTTATTTTGATGTAAAGAAAAATGTATATGCTCTGATTTGGTACCAAGATGATTTTGTATCTTGTTGTTTTAAGGATGAAAATTGGCTTCAGGTCATGCATGGTGTGAGGCTCCAAATGTGTTTCATCTGTGCTATTTTCTTCAGTCTGAGTAAGGGAGATAAATCCTCAATAGCTAATGAAATATTGGGAGCTTGGGGACAGGGTTTTAGGGATTTGGTGACAGTTGATTGGGAATTCTCAGGTGCAAATTTGAAAGGGATCTGACATCTTTAGAGTCTCTTCAAGGTATCACACCGGTAATCGGCCAATCAAAATGAACTTAGTCAATTGTAGTTCCATATATACTTCAGAAGTATTTTTTTCCTTGACTGCATTTTTACATTTTCCATTTACTCAGTTTTAAAATTTTTTGTACCACTGAGTAGGATATTTCATGTATTTTGTTAGGTGATGATTTTTTTTCACAGGGACTACTTCTTTCAGGGCTCATGCAGCAGCTTCCTGGGGAGTGTGCAGTCTGTTTACATACAAATGGAAAACACGTGGTTTTGAGGGTAGACCTGTTTGGAGCTAGATATTTTGAGAAAATGCAGTATCGCTTGCCCTTTTTATGGTGTTAGCTGATGAGATAGGTAACAAATAACATTTCCTCCGAATATTTTGTCATGGAAAATACAACCTGATTTTTAAGAATTTTTTCCCCTCTATAGTGTTATATAGTGAAAACAATTACCGGTGTGATACCTTGAAGGGCTGTGTGTCAAATTGAAAAAATGCATGCAGGTGCCAGTTTTCAGTATTTTATGTCAAATCTTGTTAACAGAAATTAGTTTCTGTAGTCTGAAGATAGAAAAATGCTTTTAAAATTTTGTAATGAAAAAAATATGAAAAATGATGATTTTTGGTGTGGAAAACATGTAATTTTTAATATATAATAATAAAAACCTTTAAAAATGGATGATTTGAAGTCACTGGAGCTTAGAATATTGGTTTCTGTGTTCTAGATGCTGTAAAAGTGTGCAGATCAGTTGTCGCAGTCATATTTGATGCCCTCAGACTTTGTCGTAAGAGCACGCAGCGACTAGTTTTTCATCGAATGACCAATTTTGAGTTTACGTGCAAGTCTCAGAATTAAGCGACAAGTGCGAAACATTGCGAAGAAGAACATGAACAGTCTATCGAAGGATTATTTTGACAAAAACTTTAATTTCTTTGATTTCTGCTCACCTTATGTGAGTTTTAATTTCATTTCCTACATAGTCCTGATTGAAGGAATTAAGGGATTTGGGCAAATATGTGCTATGTTTATGTTTATTTTACACTGAATTACCCATTTGTAATAGTTTAAGGCAAAAACATGCTTTAAAACCATTTACAAGATCACACAGATGCATATTTTGTGTAGAAAAGAGGTTTCATGCATTTAGTTGAGAATGTCATTATGAGTCAAGTATATATAATATCATCATGATTGAATCTAGGAGCTTTTCATGGTTTTCATCCTTAAAAACTGATGAATTTCAGTTTACCAGAAAATGTTTTTATGCATTATAGCCAGAAAATCAGTTTCTTCCCACATTTCAAGGGGAGTTCCTTATTTACAAAATACAAATACTGATATTTATGTTTGAATGACCCAAGATATTGAAACATTAGTCATTGTTAAAATGTTTAGAAGGAGATATTACTATTTTTTATATGGTAACCTCAGCACACCTGTCCTATTCTAAGTAATGAAAATCAAAATTTGAATGAAATCATATCATGTAACATGTATGGGTACAATATAGATGCCCCACCCTTATCCACAACTATGGGGGTTGGTATGATTCTTTTTTTAGTATTGTGATATGGCATGCACTTAATGTGATTTCTCTTGTAAATATGCATCAGAAATGCATTGCCTTATTGAATTACTTCATGTATATGCTTATTGCTCTTGCTGTAAATTATCTAACATGTGTCAATCATCATTGATCAGTAATTCTCTTCAAATTCTATAGGGATGGCCTGATGAGGGGTATAATTAAGTGTGTCCAATTGAAATTTCATGGCTACTTTTGCTCTACAGATAAAATGTTACATAAATCACAGAATGAAGTTGCATCCCAGTTGTTCCTTTTACATTTCTTATCATCAAAGCAAGATTTATGGTTGTCAGAGCAGATCTGAGCTCCATTACATGCTGATATCATTTGGGCTGTCCTGTGTTACCATGCTGCTTTTAGATAAAAGTGAGTATGGCAGTGTGTAGACAAGTAAACAGGCTTTACCTGATATATAAATTTACCAGATACAGATTTCATTTTTGACCTGATAATTCACAATATTGTTATGAAATGTGTGAACAATAGGGGTAAATTTCTTCTTTGTTATGCAATGATTGCATAATGAAGTGACTCTAATGGAATATTTTTATTTTGATGTAAAGAAAAATGTATATGCTCTGATTTGGTACCAAGATGATTTTGTATCTTGTTGTTTTAAGGATGAAAATTGGCTTCAGGTCATGCATGGTGTGAGGCTCCAAATGTGTTTCATCTGTGCTATTTTCTTCAGTCTGAGTAAGGGAGATAAATCCTCAATAGCTAATGAAATATTGGGAGCTTGGGGACAGGGTTTTAGGGATTTGGTGACAGTTGATTGGGAATTCTCAGGTGCAAATTTGAAAGGGATCTGACATCTTTAGAGTCTCTTGAAGGGCTGTGTGTCAAATTGAAAAAATGCATGCAGGTGCCAGTTTTCAGTATTTTATGTCAAATCTTGTTAACAGAAATTAGTTTCTGTAGTCTGAAGATAGAAAAATGCTTTTAAAATTTTGTAATGAAAAAAATATGAAAAATGATGATTTTTGGTGTGGAAAACATGTAATTTTTAATATATAATAATAAAAACCTTTAAAAATGGATGATTTGAAGTCACTGGAGCTTAGAATATTGGTTTCTGTGTTCTAGATGCTGTAAAAGTGTGCAGATCAGTTGTCGCAGTCATATTTGATGCCCTCAGACTTTGTCGTAAGAGCACGCAGCGACTAGTTTTTCATCGAATGACCAATTTTGAGTTTACGTGCAAGTCTCAGAATTAAGCGACAAGTGCGAAACATTGCGAAGAAGAACATGAACAGTCTATCGAAGGATTATTTTGACAAAAACTTTAATTTCTTTGATTTCTGCTCACCTTATGTGAGTTTTAATTTCATTTCCTACATAGTCCTGATTGAAGGAATTAAGGGATTTGGGCAAATATGTGCTATGTTTATGTTTATTTTACACTGAATTACCCATTTGTAATAGTTTAAGGCAAAAACATGCTTTAAAACCATTTACAAGATCACACAGATGCATATTTTGTGTAGAAAAGAGGTTTCATGCATTTAGTTGAGAATGTCATTATGAGTCAAGTATATATAATATCATCATGATTGAATCTAGGAGCTTTTCATGGTTTTCATCCTTAAAAACTGATGAATTTCAGTTTACCAGAAAATGTTTTTATGCATTATAGCCAGAAAATCAGTTTCTTCCCACATTTCAAGGGGAGTTCCTTATTTACAAAATACAAATACTGATATTTATGTTTGAATGACCCAAGATATTGAAACATTAGTCATTGTTAAAATGTTTAGAAGGAGATATTACTATTTTTTATATGGTAACCTCAGCACACCTGTCCTATTCTAAGTAATGAAAATCAAAATTTGAATGAAATCATATCATGTAACATGTATGGGTACAATATAGATGCCCCACCCTTATCCACAACTATGGGGGTTGGTATGATTCTTTTTTTAGTATTGTGATATGGCATGCACTTAATGTGATTTCTCTTGTAAATATGCATCAGAAATGCATTGCCTTATTGAATTACTTCATGTATATGCTTATTGCTCTTGCTGTAAATTATCTAACATGTGTCAATCATCATTGATCAGTAATTCTCTTCAAATTCTATAGGGATGGCCTGATGAGGGGTATAATTAAGTGTGTCCAATTGAAATTTCATGGCTACTTTTGCTCTACAGATAAAATGTTACATAAATCACAGAATGAAGTTGCATCCCAGTTGTTCCTTTTACATTTCTTATCATCAAAGCAAGATTTATGGTTGTCAGAGCAGATCTGAGCTCCATTACATGCTGATATCATTTGGGCTGTCCTGTGTTACCATGCTGCTTTTAGATAAAAGTGAGTATGGCAGTGTGTAGACAAGTAAACAGGCTTTACCTGATATATAAATTTACCAGATACAGATTTCATTTTTGACCTGATAATTCACAATATTGTTATGAAATGTGTGAACAATAGGGGTAAATTTCTTCTTTGTTATGCAATGATTGCATAATGAAGTGACTCTAATGGAATATTTTTATTTTGATGTAAAGAAAAATGTATATGCTCTGATTTGGTACCAAGATGATTTTGTATCTTGTTGTTTTAAGGATGAAAATTGGCTTCAGGTCATGCATGGTGTGAGGCTCCAAATGTGTTTCATCTGTGCTATTTTCTTCAGTCTGAGTAAGGGAGATAAATCCTCAATAGCTAATGAAATATTGGGAGCTTGGGGACAGGGTTTTAGGGATTTGGTGACAGTTGATTGGGAATTCTCAGGTGCAAATTTGAAAGGGATCTGACATCTTTAGAGTCTCTTCAAGGTATCACACCGGTAATCGGCCAATCAAAATGAACTTAGTCAATTGTAGTTCCATATATACTTCAGAAGTATTTTTTTCCTTGACTGCATTTTTACATTTTCCATTTACTCAGTTTTAAAATTTTTTGTACCACTGAGTAGGATATTTCATGTATTTTGTTAGGTGATGATTTTTTTTCACAGGGACTACTTCTTTCAGGGCTCATGCAGCAGCTTCCTGGGGAGTGTGCAGTCTGTTTACATACAAATGGAAAACACGTGGTTTTGAGGGTAGACCTGTTTGGAGCTAGATATTTTGAGAAAATGCAGTATCGCTTGCCCTTTTTATGGTGTTAGCTGATGAGATAGGTAACAAATAACATTTCCTCCGAATATTTTGTCATGGAAAATACAACCTGATTTTTAAGAATTTTTTCCCCTCTATAGTGTTATATAGTGAAAACAATTACCGGTGTGATACCTTGAAGGGCTGTGTGTCAAATTGAAAAAATGCATGCAGGTGCCAGTTTTCAGTATTTTATGTCAAATCTTGTTAACAGAAATTAGTTTCTGTAGTCTGAAGATAGAAAAATGCTTTTAAAATTTTGTAATGAAAAAAATATGAAAAATGATGATTTTTGGTGTGGAAAACATGTAATTTTTAATATATAATAATAAAAACCTTTAAAAATGGATGATTTGAAGTCACTGGAGCTTAGAATATTGGTTTCTGTGTTCTAGATGCTGTAAAAGTGTGCAGATCAGTTGTCGCAGTCATATTTGATGCCCTCAGACTTTGTCGTAAGAGCACGCAGCGACTAGTTTTTCATCGAATGACCAATTTTGAGTTTACGTGCAAGTCTCAGAATTAAGCGACAAGTGCGAAACATTGCGAAGAAGAACATGAACAGTCTATCGAAGGATTATTTTGACAAAAACTTTAATTTCTTTGATTTCTGCTCACCTTATGTGAGTTTTAATTTCATTTCCTACATAGTCCTGATTGAAGGAATTAAGGGATTTGGGCAAATATGTGCTATGTTTATGTTTATTTTACACTGAATTACCCATTTGTAATAGTTTAAGGCAAAAACATGCTTTAAAACCATTTACAAGATCACACAGATGCATATTTTGTGTAGAAAAGAGGTTTCATGCATTTAGTTGAGAATGTCATTATGAGTCAAGTATATATAATATCATCATGATTGAATCTAGGAGCTTTTCATGGTTTTCATCCTTAAAAACTGATGAATTTCAGTTTACCAGAAAATGTTTTTATGCATTATAGCCAGAAAATCAGTTTCTTCCCACATTTCAAGGGGAGTTCCTTATTTACAAAATACAAATACTGATATTTATGTTTGAATGACCCAAGATATTGAAACATTAGTCATTGTTAAAATGTTTAGAAGGAGATATTACTATTTTTTATATGGTAACCTCAGCACACCTGTCCTATTCTAAGTAATGAAAATCAAAATTTGAATGAAATCATATCATGTAACATGTATGGGTACAATATAGATGCCCCACCCTTATCCACAACTATGGGGGTTGGTATGATTCTTTTTTTAGTATTGTGATATGGCATGCACTTAATGTGATTTCTCTTGTAAATATGCATCAGAAATGCATTGCCTTATTGAATTACTTCATGTATATGCTTATTGCTCTTGCTGTAAATTATCTAACATGTGTCAATCATCATTGATCAGTAATTCTCTTCAAATTCTATAGGGATGGCCTGATGAGGGGTATAATTAAGTGTGTCCAATTGAAATTTCATGGCTACTTTTGCTCTACAGATAAAATGTTACATAAATCACAGAATGAAGTTGCATCCCAGTTGTTCCTTTTACATTTCTTATCATCAAAGCAAGATTTATGGTTGTCAGAGCAGATCTGAGCTCCATTACATGCTGATATCATTTGGGCTGTCCTGTGTTACCATGCTGCTTTTAGATAAAAGTGAGTATGGCAGTGTGTAGACAAGTAAACAGGCTTTACCTGATATATAAATTTACCAGATACAGATTTCATTTTTGACCTGATAATTCACAATATTGTTATGAAATGTGTGAACAATAGGGGTAAATTTCTTCTTTGTTATGCAATGATTGCATAATGAAGTGACTCTAATGGAATATTTTTATTTTGATGTAAAGAAAAATGTATATGCTCTGATTTGGTACCAAGATGATTTTGTATCTTGTTGTTTTAAGGATGAAAATTGGCTTCAGGTCATGCATGGTGTGAGGCTCCAAATGTGTTTCATCTGTGCTATTTTCTTCAGTCTGAGTAAGGGAGATAAATCCTCAATAGCTAATGAAATATTGGGAGCTTGGGGACAGGGTTTTAGGGATTTGGTGACAGTTGATTGGGAATTCTCAGGTGCAAATTTGAAAGGGATCTGACATCTTTAGAGTCTCTTCAAGGTATCACACCGGTAATCGGCCAATCAAAATGAACTTAGTCAATTGTAGTTCCATATATACTTCAGAAGTATTTTTTTCCTTGACTGCATTTTTACATTTTCCATTTACTCAGTTTTAAAATTTTTTGTACCACTGAGTAGGATATTTCATGTATTTTGTTAGGTGATGATTTTTTTTCACAGGGACTACTTCTTTCAGGGCTCATGCAGCAGCTTCCTGGGGAGTGTGCAGTCTGTTTACATACAAATGGAAAACACGTGGTTTTGAGGGTAGACCTGTTTGGAGCTAGATATTTTGAGAAAATGCAGTATCGCTTGCCCTTTTTATGGTGTTAGCTGATGAGATAGGTAACAAATAACATTTCCTCCGAATATTTTGTCATGGAAAATACAACCTGATTTTTAAGAATTTTTTCCCCTCTATAGTGTTATATAGTGAAAACAATTACCGGTGTGATACCTTGAAGGGCTGTGTGTCAAATTGAAAAAATGCATGCAGGTGCCAGTTTTCAGTATTTTATGTCAAATCTTGTTAACAGAAATTAGTTTCTGTAGTCTGAAGATAGAAAAATGCTTTTAAAATTTTGTAATGAAAAAAATATGAAAAATGATGATTTTTGGTGTGGAAAACATGTAATTTTTAATATATAATAATAAAAACCTTTAAAAATGGATGATTTGAAGTCACTGGAGCTTAGAATATTGGTTTCTGTGTTCTAGATGCTGTAAAAGTGTGCAGATCAGTTGTCGCAGTCATATTTGATGCCCTCAGACTTTGTCGTAAGAGCACGCAGCGACTAGTTTTTCATCGAATGACCAATTTTGAGTTTACGTGCAAGTCTCAGAATTAAGCGACAAGTGCGAAACATTGCGAAGAAGAACATGAACAGTCTATCGAAGGATTATTTTGACAAAAACTTTAATTTCTTTGATTTCTGCTCACCTTATGTGAGTTTTAATTTCATTTCCTACATAGTCCTGATTGAAGGAATTAAGGGATTTGGGCAAATATGTGCTATGTTTATGTTTATTTTACACTGAATTACCCATTTGTAATAGTTTAAGGCAAAAACATGCTTTAAAACCATTTACAAGATCACACAGATGCATATTTTGTGTAGAAAAGAGGTTTCATGCATTTAGTTGAGAATGTCATTATGAGTCAAGTATATATAATATCATCATGATTGAATCTAGGAGCTTTTCATGGTTTTCATCCTTAAAAACTGATGAATTTCAGTTTACCAGAAAATGTTTTTATGCATTATAGCCAGAAAATCAGTTTCTTCCCACATTTCAAGGGGAGTTCCTTATTTACAAAATACAAATACTGATATTTATGTTTGAATGACCCAAGATATTGAAACATTAGTCATTGTTAAAATGTTTAGAAGGAGATATTACTATTTTTTATATGGTAACCTCAGCACACCTGTCCTATTCTAAGTAATGAAAATCAAAATTTGAATGAAATCATATCATGTAACATGTATGGGTACAATATAGATGCCCCACCCTTATCCACAACTATGGGGGTTGGTATGATTCTTTTTTTAGTATTGTGATATGGCATGCACTTAATGTGATTTCTCTTGTAAATATGCATCAGAAATGCATTGCCTTATTGAATTACTTCATGTATATGCTTATTGCTCTTGCTGTAAATTATCTAACATGTGTCAATCATCATTGATCAGTAATTCTCTTCAAATTCTATAGGGATGGCCTGATGAGGGGTATAATTAAGTGTGTCCAATTGAAATTTCATGGCTACTTTTGCTCTACAGATAAAATGTTACATAAATCACAGAATGAAGTTGCATCCCAGTTGTTCCTTTTACATTTCTTATCATCAAAGCAAGATTTATGGTTGTCAGAGCAGATCTGAGCTCCATTACATGCTGATATCATTTGGGCTGTCCTGTGTTACCATGCTGCTTTTAGATAAAAGTGAGTATGGCAGTGTGTAGACAAGTAAACAGGCTTTACCTGATATATAAATTTACCAGATACAGATTTCATTTTTGACCTGATAATTCACAATATTGTTATGAAATGTGTGAACAATAGGGGTAAATTTCTTCTTTGTTATGCAATGATTGCATAATGAAGTGACTCTAATGGAATATTTTTATTTTGATGTAAAGAAAAATGTATATGCTCTGATTTGGTACCAAGATGATTTTGTATCTTGTTGTTTTAAGGATGAAAATTGGCTTCAGGTCATGCATGGTGTGAGGCTCCAAATGTGTTTCATCTGTGCTATTTTCTTCAGTCTGAGTAAGGGAGATAAATCCTCAATAGCTAATGAAATATTGGGAGCTTGGGGACAGGGTTTTAGGGATTTGGTGACAGTTGATTGGGAATTCTCAGGTGCAAATTTGAAAGGGATCTGACATCTTTAGAGTCTCTTGAAGGGCTGTGTGTCAAATTGAAAAAATGCATGCAGGTGCCAGTTTTCAGTATTTTATGTCAAATCTTGTTAACAGAAATTAGTTTCTGTAGTCTGAAGATAGAAAAATGCTTTTAAAATTTTGTAATGAAAAAAATATGAAAAATGATGATTTTTGGTGTGGAAAACATGTAATTTTTAATATATAATAATAAAAACCTTTAAAAATGGATGATTTGAAGTCACTGGAGCTTAGAATATTGGTTTCTGTGTTCTAGATGCTGTAAAAGTGTGCAGATCAGTTGTCGCAGTCATATTTGATGCCCTCAGACTTTGTCGTAAGAGCACGCAGCGACTAGTTTTTCATCGAATGACCAATTTTGAGTTTACGTGCAAGTCTCAGAATTAAGCGACAAGTGCGAAACATTGCGAAGAAGAACATGAACAGTCTATCGAAGGATTATTTTGACAAAAACTTTAATTTCTTTGATTTCTGCTCACCTTATGTGAGTTTTAATTTCATTTCCTACATAGTCCTGATTGAAGGAATTAAGGGATTTGGGCAAATATGTGCTATGTTTATGTTTATTTTACACTGAATTACCCATTTGTAATAGTTTAAGGCAAAAACATGCTTTAAAACCATTTACAAGATCACACAGATGCATATTTTGTGTAGAAAAGAGGTTTCATGCATTTAGTTGAGAATGTCATTATGAGTCAAGTATATATAATATCATCATGATTGAATCTAGGAGCTTTTCATGGTTTTCATCCTTAAAAACTGATGAATTTCAGTTTACCAGAAAATGTTTTTATGCATTATAGCCAGAAAATCAGTTTCTTCCCACATTTCAAGGGGAGTTCCTTATTTACAAAATACAAATACTGATATTTATGTTTGAATGACCCAAGATATTGAAACATTAGTCATTGTTAAAATGTTTAGAAGGAGATATTACTATTTTTTATATGGTAACCTCAGCACACCTGTCCTATTCTAAGTAATGAAAATCAAAATTTGAATGAAATCATATCATGTAACATGTATGGGTACAATATAGATGCCCCACCCTTATCCACAACTATGGGGGTTGGTATGATTCTTTTTTTAGTATTGTGATATGGCATGCACTTAATGTGATTTCTCTTGTAAATATGCATCAGAAATGCATTGCCTTATTGAATTACTTCATGTATATGCTTATTGCTCTTGCTGTAAATTATCTAACATGTGTCAATCATCATTGATCAGTAATTCTCTTCAAATTCTATAGGGATGGCCTGATGAGGGGTATAATTAAGTGTGTCCAATTGAAATTTCATGGCTACTTTTGCTCTACAGATAAAATGTTACATAAATCACAGAATGAAGTTGCATCCCAGTTGTTCCTTTTACATTTCTTATCATCAAAGCAAGATTTATGGTTGTCAGAGCAGATCTGAGCTCCATTACATGCTGATATCATTTGGGCTGTCCTGTGTTACCATGCTGCTTTTAGATAAAAGTGAGTATGGCAGTGTGTAGACAAGTAAACAGGCTTTACCTGATATATAAATTTACCAGATACAGATTTCATTTTTGACCTGATAATTCACAATATTGTTATGAAATGTGTGAACAATAGGGGTAAATTTCTTCTTTGTTATGCAATGATTGCATAATGAAGTGACTCTAATGGAATATTTTTATTTTGATGTAAAGAAAAATGTATATGCTCTGATTTGGTACCAAGATGATTTTGTATCTTGTTGTTTTAAGGATGAAAATTGGCTTCAGGTCATGCATGGTGTGAGGCTCCAAATGTGTTTCATCTGTGCTATTTTCTTCAGTCTGAGTAAGGGAGATAAATCCTCAATAGCTAATGAAATATTGGGAGCTTGGGGACAGGGTTTTAGGGATTTGGTGACAGTTGATTGGGAATTCTCAGGTGCAAATTTGAAAGGGATCTGACATCTTTAGAGTCTCTTCAAGGTATCACACCGGTAATCGGCCAATCAAAATGAACTTAGTCAATTGTAGTTCCATATATACTTCAGAAGTATTTTTTTCCTTGACTGCATTTTTACATTTTCCATTTACTCAGTTTTAAAATTTTTTGTACCACTGAGTAGGATATTTCATGTATTTTGTTAGGTGATGATTTTTTTTCACAGGGACTACTTCTTTCAGGGCTCATGCAGCAGCTTCCTGGGGAGTGTGCAGTCTGTTTACATACAAATGGAAAACACGTGGTTTTGAGGGTAGACCTGTTTGGAGCTAGATATTTTGAGAAAATGCAGTATCGCTTGCCCTTTTTATGGTGTTAGCTGATGAGATAGGTAACAAATAACATTTCCTCCGAATATTTTGTCATGGAAAATACAACCTGATTTTTAAGAATTTTTTCCCCTCTATAGTGTTATATAGTGAAAACAATTACCGGTGTGATACCTTGAAGGGCTGTGTGTCAAATTGAAAAAATGCATGCAGGTGCCAGTTTTCAGTATTTTATGTCAAATCTTGTTAACAGAAATTAGTTTCTGTAGTCTGAAGATAGAAAAATGCTTTTAAAATTTTGTAATGAAAAAAATATGAAAAATGATGATTTTTGGTGTGGAAAACATGTAATTTTTAATATATAATAATAAAAACCTTTAAAAATGGATGATTTGAAGTCACTGGAGCTTAGAATATTGGTTTCTGTGTTCTAGATGCTGTAAAAGTGTGCAGATCAGTTGTCGCAGTCATATTTGATGCCCTCAGACTTTGTCGTAAGAGCACGCAGCGACTAGTTTTTCATCGAATGACCAATTTTGAGTTTACGTGCAAGTCTCAGAATTAAGCGACAAGTGCGAAACATTGCGAAGAAGAACATGAACAGTCTATCGAAGGATTATTTTGACAAAAACTTTAATTTCTTTGATTTCTGCTCACCTTATGTGAGTTTTAATTTCATTTCCTACATAGTCCTGATTGAAGGAATTAAGGGATTTGGGCAAATATGTGCTATGTTTATGTTTATTTTACACTGAATTACCCATTTGTAATAGTTTAAGGCAAAAACATGCTTTAAAACCATTTACAAGATCACACAGATGCATATTTTGTGTAGAAAAGAGGTTTCATGCATTTAGTTGAGAATGTCATTATGAGTCAAGTATATATAATATCATCATGATTGAATCTAGGAGCTTTTCATGGTTTTCATCCTTAAAAACTGATGAATTTCAGTTTACCAGAAAATGTTTTTATGCATTATAGCCAGAAAATCAGTTTCTTCCCACATTTCAAGGGGAGTTCCTTATTTACAAAATACAAATACTGATATTTATGTTTGAATGACCCAAGATATTGAAACATTAGTCATTGTTAAAATGTTTAGAAGGAGATATTACTATTTTTTATATGGTAACCTCAGCACACCTGTCCTATTCTAAGTAATGAAAATCAAAATTTGAATGAAATCATATCATGTAACATGTATGGGTACAATATAGATGCCCCACCCTTATCCACAACTATGGGGGTTGGTATGATTCTTTTTTTAGTATTGTGATATGGCATGCACTTAATGTGATTTCTCTTGTAAATATGCATCAGAAATGCATTGCCTTATTGAATTACTTCATGTATATGCTTATTGCTCTTGCTGTAAATTATCTAACATGTGTCAATCATCATTGATCAGTAATTCTCTTCAAATTCTATAGGGATGGCCTGATGAGGGGTATAATTAAGTGTGTCCAATTGAAATTTCATGGCTACTTTTGCTCTACAGATAAAATGTTACATAAATCACAGAATGAAGTTGCATCCCAGTTGTTCCTTTTACATTTCTTATCATCAAAGCAAGATTTATGGTTGTCAGAGCAGATCTGAGCTCCATTACATGCTGATATCATTTGGGCTGTCCTGTGTTACCATGCTGCTTTTAGATAAAAGTGAGTATGGCAGTGTGTAGACAAGTAAACAGGCTTTACCTGATATATAAATTTACCAGATACAGATTTCATTTTTGACCTGATAATTCACAATATTGTTATGAAATGTGTGAACAATAGGGGTAAATTTCTTCTTTGTTATGCAATGATTGCATAATGAAGTGACTCTAATGGAATATTTTTATTTTGATGTAAAGAAAAATGTATATGCTCTGATTTGGTACCAAGATGATTTTGTATCTTGTTGTTTTAAGGATGAAAATTGGCTTCAGGTCATGCATGGTGTGAGGCTCCAAATGTGTTTCATCTGTGCTATTTTCTTCAGTCTGAGTAAGGGAGATAAATCCTCAATAGCTAATGAAATATTGGGAGCTTGGGGACAGGGTTTTAGGGATTTGGTGACAGTTGATTGGGAATTCTCAGGTGCAAATTTGAAAGGGATCTGACATCTTTAGAGTCTCTTCAAGGTATCACACCGGTAATCGGCCAATCAAAATGAACTTAGTCAATTGTAGTTCCATATATACTTCAGAAGTATTTTTTTCCTTGACTGCATTTTTACATTTTCCATTTACTCAGTTTTAAAATTTTTTGTACCACTGAGTAGGATATTTCATGTATTTTGTTAGGTGATGATTTTTTTTCACAGGGACTACTTCTTTCAGGGCTCATGCAGCAGCTTCCTGGGGAGTGTGCAGTCTGTTTACATACAAATGGAAAACACGTGGTTTTGAGGGTAGACCTGTTTGGAGCTAGATATTTTGAGAAAATGCAGTATCGCTTGCCCTTTTTATGGTGTTAGCTGATGAGATAGGTAACAAATAACATTTCCTCCGAATATTTTGTCATGGAAAATACAACCTGATTTTTAAGAATTTTTTCCCCTCTATAGTGTTATATAGTGAAAACAATTACCGGTGTGATACCTTGAAGGGCTGTGTGTCAAATTGAAAAAATGCATGCAGGTGCCAGTTTTCAGTATTTTATGTCAAATCTTGTTAACAGAAATTAGTTTCTGTAGTCTGAAGATAGAAAAATGCTTTTAAAATTTTGTAATGAAAAAAATATGAAAAATGATGATTTTTGGTGTGGAAAACATGTAATTTTTAATATATAATAATAAAAACCTTTAAAAATGGATGATTTGAAGTCACTGGAGCTTAGAATATTGGTTTCTGTGTTCTAGATGCTGTAAAAGTGTGCAGATCAGTTGTCGCAGTCATATTTGATGCCCTCAGACTTTGTCGTAAGAGCACGCAGCGACTAGTTTTTCATCGAATGACCAATTTTGAGTTTACGTGCAAGTCTCAGAATTAAGCGACAAGTGCGAAACATTGCGAAGAAGAACATGAACAGTCTATCGAAGGATTATTTTGACAAAAACTTTAATTTCTTTGATTTCTGCTCACCTTATGTGAGTTTTAATTTCATTTCCTACATAGTCCTGATTGAAGGAATTAAGGGATTTGGGCAAATATGTGCTATGTTTATGTTTATTTTACACTGAATTACCCATTTGTAATAGTTTAAGGCAAAAACATGCTTTAAAACCATTTACAAGATCACACAGATGCATATTTTGTGTAGAAAAGAGGTTTCATGCATTTAGTTGAGAATGTCATTATGAGTCAAGTATATATAATATCATCATGATTGAATCTAGGAGCTTTTCATGGTTTTCATCCTTAAAAACTGATGAATTTCAGTTTACCAGAAAATGTTTTTATGCATTATAGCCAGAAAATCAGTTTCTTCCCACATTTCAAGGGGAGTTCCTTATTTACAAAATACAAATACTGATATTTATGTTTGAATGACCCAAGATATTGAAACATTAGTCATTGTTAAAATGTTTAGAAGGAGATATTACTATTTTTTATATGGTAACCTCAGCACACCTGTCCTATTCTAAGTAATGAAAATCAAAATTTGAATGAAATCATATCATGTAACATGTATGGGTACAATATAGATGCCCCACCCTTATCCACAACTATGGGGGTTGGTATGATTCTTTTTTTAGTATTGTGATATGGCATGCACTTAATGTGATTTCTCTTGTAAATATGCATCAGAAATGCATTGCCTTATTGAATTACTTCATGTATATGCTTATTGCTCTTGCTGTAAATTATCTAACATGTGTCAATCATCATTGATCAGTAATTCTCTTCAAATTCTATAGGGATGGCCTGATGAGGGGTATAATTAAGTGTGTCCAATTGAAATTTCATGGCTACTTTTGCTCTACAGATAAAATGTTACATAAATCACAGAATGAAGTTGCATCCCAGTTGTTCCTTTTACATTTCTTATCATCAAAGCAAGATTTATGGTTGTCAGAGCAGATCTGAGCTCCATTACATGCTGATATCATTTGGGCTGTCCTGTGTTACCATGCTGCTTTTAGATAAAAGTGAGTATGGCAGTGTGTAGACAAGTAAACAGGCTTTACCTGATATATAAATTTACCAGATACAGATTTCATTTTTGACCTGATAATTCACAATATTGTTATGAAATGTGTGAACAATAGGGGTAAATTTCTTCTTTGTTATGCAATGATTGCATAATGAAGTGACTCTAATGGAATATTTTTATTTTGATGTAAAGAAAAATGTATATGCTCTGATTTGGTACCAAGATGATTTTGTATCTTGTTGTTTTAAGGATGAAAATTGGCTTCAGGTCATGCATGGTGTGAGGCTCCAAATGTGTTTCATCTGTGCTATTTTCTTCAGTCTGAGTAAGGGAGATAAATCCTCAATAGCTAATGAAATATTGGGAGCTTGGGGACAGGGTTTTAGGGATTTGGTGACAGTTGATTGGGAATTCTCAGGTGCAAATTTGAAAGGGATCTGACATCTTTAGAGTCTCTTCAAGGTATCACACCGGTAATCGGCCAATCAAAATGAACTTAGTCAATTGTAGTTCCATATATACTTCAGAAGTATTTTTTTCCTTGACTGCATTTTTACATTTTCCATTTACTCAGTTTTAAAATTTTTTGTACCACTGAGTAGGATATTTCATGTATTTTGTTAGGTGATGATTTTTTTTCACAGGGACTACTTCTTTCAGGGCTCATGCAGCAGCTTCCTGGGGAGTGTGCAGTCTGTTTACATACAAATGGAAAACACGTGGTTTTGAGGGTAGACCTGTTTGGAGCTAGATATTTTGAGAAAATGCAGTATCGCTTGCCCTTTTTATGGTGTTAGCTGATGAGATAGGTAACAAATAACATTTCCTCCGAATATTTTGTCATGGAAAATACAACCTGATTTTTAAGAATTTTTTCCCCTCTATAGTGTTATATAGTGAAAACAATTACCGGTGTGATACCTTGAAGGGCTGTGTGTCAAATTGAAAAAATGCATGCAGGTGCCAGTTTTCAGTATTTTATGTCAAATCTTGTTAACAGAAATTAGTTTCTGTAGTCTGAAGATAGAAAAATGCTTTTAAAATTTTGTAATGAAAAAAATATGAAAAATGATGATTTTTGGTGTGGAAAACATGTAATTTTTAATATATAATAATAAAAACCTTTAAAAATGGATGATTTGAAGTCACTGGAGCTTAGAATATTGGTTTCTGTGTTCTAGATGCTGTAAAAGTGTGCAGATCAGTTGTCGCAGTCATATTTGATGCCCTCAGACTTTGTCGTAAGAGCACGCAGCGACTAGTTTTTCATCGAATGACCAATTTTGAGTTTACGTGCAAGTCTCAGAATTAAGCGACAAGTGCGAAACATTGCGAAGAAGAACATGAACAGTCTATCGAAGGATTATTTTGACAAAAACTTTAATTTCTTTGATTTCTGCTCACCTTATGTGAGTTTTAATTTCATTTCCTACATAGTCCTGATTGAAGGAATTAAGGGATTTGGGCAAATATGTGCTATGTTTATGTTTATTTTACACTGAATTACCCATTTGTAATAGTTTAAGGCAAAAACATGCTTTAAAACCATTTACAAGATCACACAGATGCATATTTTGTGTAGAAAAGAGGTTTCATGCATTTAGTTGAGAATGTCATTATGAGTCAAGTATATATAATATCATCATGATTGAATCTAGGAGCTTTTCATGGTTTTCATCCTTAAAAACTGATGAATTTCAGTTTACCAGAAAATGTTTTTATGCATTATAGCCAGAAAATCAGTTTCTTCCCACATTTCAAGGGGAGTTCCTTATTTACAAAATACAAATACTGATATTTATGTTTGAATGACCCAAGATATTGAAACATTAGTCATTGTTAAAATGTTTAGAAGGAGATATTACTATTTTTTATATGGTAACCTCAGCACACCTGTCCTATTCTAAGTAATGAAAATCAAAATTTGAATGAAATCATATCATGTAACATGTATGGGTACAATATAGATGCCCCACCCTTATCCACAACTATGGGGGTTGGTATGATTCTTTTTTTAGTATTGTGATATGGCATGCACTTAATGTGATTTCTCTTGTAAATATGCATCAGAAATGCATTGCCTTATTGAATTACTTCATGTATATGCTTATTGCTCTTGCTGTAAATTATCTAACATGTGTCAATCATCATTGATCAGTAATTCTCTTCAAATTCTATAGGGATGGCCTGATGAGGGGTATAATTAAGTGTGTCCAATTGAAATTTCATGGCTACTTTTGCTCTACAGATAAAATGTTACATAAATCACAGAATGAAGTTGCATCCCAGTTGTTCCTTTTACATTTCTTATCATCAAAGCAAGATTTATGGTTGTCAGAGCAGATCTGAGCTCCATTACATGCTGATATCATTTGGGCTGTCCTGTGTTACCATGCTGCTTTTAGATAAAAGTGAGTATGGCAGTGTGTAGACAAGTAAACAGGCTTTACCTGATATATAAATTTACCAGATACAGATTTCATTTTTGACCTGATAATTCACAATATTGTTATGAAATGTGTGAACAATAGGGGTAAATTTCTTCTTTGTTATGCAATGATTGCATAATGAAGTGACTCTAATGGAATATTTTTATTTTGATGTAAAGAAAAATGTATATGCTCTGATTTGGTACCAAGATGATTTTGTATCTTGTTGTTTTAAGGATGAAAATTGGCTTCAGGTCATGCATGGTGTGAGGCTCCAAATGTGTTTCATCTGTGCTATTTTCTTCAGTCTGAGTAAGGGAGATAAATCCTCAATAGCTAATGAAATATTGGGAGCTTGGGGACAGGGTTTTAGGGATTTGGTGACAGTTGATTGGGAATTCTCAGGTGCAAATTTGAAAGGGATCTGACATCTTTAGAGTCTCTTCAAGGTATCACACCGGTAATCGGCCAATCAAAATGAACTTAGTCAATTGTAGTTCCATATATACTTCAGAAGTATTTTTTTCCTTGACTGCATTTTTACATTTTCCATTTACTCAGTTTTAAAATTTTTTGTACCACTGAGTAGGATATTTCATGTATTTTGTTAGGTGATGATTTTTTTTCACAGGGACTACTTCTTTCAGGGCTCATGCAGCAGCTTCCTGGGGAGTGTGCAGTCTGTTTACATACAAATGGAAAACACGTGGTTTTGAGGGTAGACCTGTTTGGAGCTAGATATTTTGAGAAAATGCAGTATCGCTTGCCCTTTTTATGGTGTTAGCTGATGAGATAGGTAACAAATAACATTTCCTCCGAATATTTTGTCATGGAAAATACAACCTGATTTTTAAGAATTTTTTCCCCTCTATAGTGTTATATAGTGAAAACAATTACCGGTGTGATACCTTGAAGGGCTGTGTGTCAAATTGAAAAAATGCATGCAGGTGCCAGTTTTCAGTATTTTATGTCAAATCTTGTTAACAGAAATTAGTTTCTGTAGTCTGAAGATAGAAAAATGCTTTTAAAATTTTGTAATGAAAAAAATATGAAAAATGATGATTTTTGGTGTGGAAAACATGTAATTTTTAATATATAATAATAAAAACCTTTAAAAATGGATGATTTGAAGTCACTGGAGCTTAGAATATTGGTTTCTGTGTTCTAGATGCTGTAAAAGTGTGCAGATCAGTTGTCGCAGTCATATTTGATGCCCTCAGACTTTGTCGTAAGAGCACGCAGCGACTAGTTTTTCATCGAATGACCAATTTTGAGTTTACGTGCAAGTCTCAGAATTAAGCGACAAGTGCGAAACATTGCGAAGAAGAACATGAACAGTCTATCGAAGGATTATTTTGACAAAAACTTTAATTTCTTTGATTTCTGCTCACCTTATGTGAGTTTTAATTTCATTTCCTACATAGTCCTGATTGAAGGAATTAAGGGATTTGGGCAAATATGTGCTATGTTTATGTTTATTTTACACTGAATTACCCATTTGTAATAGTTTAAGGCAAAAACATGCTTTAAAACCATTTACAAGATCACACAGATGCATATTTTGTGTAGAAAAGAGGTTTCATGCATTTAGTTGAGAATGTCATTATGAGTCAAGTATATATAATATCATCATGATTGAATCTAGGAGCTTTTCATGGTTTTCATCCTTAAAAACTGATGAATTTCAGTTTACCAGAAAATGTTTTTATGCATTATAGCCAGAAAATCAGTTTCTTCCCACATTTCAAGGGGAGTTCCTTATTTACAAAATACAAATACTGATATTTATGTTTGAATGACCCAAGATATTGAAACATTAGTCATTGTTAAAATGTTTAGAAGGAGATATTACTATTTTTTATATGGTAACCTCAGCACACCTGTCCTATTCTAAGTAATGAAAATCAAAATTTGAATGAAATCATATCATGTAACATGTATGGGTACAATATAGATGCCCCACCCTTATCCACAACTATGGGGGTTGGTATGATTCTTTTTTTAGTATTGTGATATGGCATGCACTTAATGTGATTTCTCTTGTAAATATGCATCAGAAATGCATTGCCTTATTGAATTACTTCATGTATATGCTTATTGCTCTTGCTGTAAATTATCTAACATGTGTCAATCATCATTGATCAGTAATTCTCTTCAAATTCTATAGGGATGGCCTGATGAGGGGTATAATTAAGTGTGTCCAATTGAAATTTCATGGCTACTTTTGCTCTACAGATAAAATGTTACATAAATCACAGAATGAAGTTGCATCCCAGTTGTTCCTTTTACATTTCTTATCATCAAAGCAAGATTTATGGTTGTCAGAGCAGATCTGAGCTCCATTACATGCTGATATCATTTGGGCTGTCCTGTGTTACCATGCTGCTTTTAGATAAAAGTGAGTATGGCAGTGTGTAGACAAGTAAACAGGCTTTACCTGATATATAAATTTACCAGATACAGATTTCATTTTTGACCTGATAATTCACAATATTGTTATGAAATGTGTGAACAATAGGGGTAAATTTCTTCTTTGTTATGCAATGATTGCATAATGAAGTGACTCTAATGGAATATTTTTATTTTGATGTAAAGAAAAATGTATATGCTCTGATTTGGTACCAAGATGATTTTGTATCTTGTTGTTTTAAGGATGAAAATTGGCTTCAGGTCATGCATGGTGTGAGGCTCCAAATGTGTTTCATCTGTGCTATTTTCTTCAGTCTGAGTAAGGGAGATAAATCCTCAATAGCTAATGAAATATTGGGAGCTTGGGGACAGGGTTTTAGGGATTTGGTGACAGTTGATTGGGAATTCTCAGGTGCAAATTTGAAAGGGATCTGACATCTTTAGAGTCTCTTGAAGGGCTGTGTGTCAAATTGAAAAAATGCATGCAGGTGCCAGTTTTCAGTATTTTATGTCAAATCTTGTTAACAGAAATTAGTTTCTGTAGTCTGAAGATAGAAAAATGCTTTTAAAATTTTGTAATGAAAAAAATATGAAAAATGATGATTTTTGGTGTGGAAAACATGTAATTTTTAATATATAATAATAAAAACCTTTAAAAATGGATGATTTGAAGTCACTGGAGCTTAGAATATTGGTTTCTGTGTTCTAGATGCTGTAAAAGTGTGCAGATCAGTTGTCGCAGTCATATTTGATGCCCTCAGACTTTGTCGTAAGAGCACGCAGCGACTAGTTTTTCATCGAATGACCAATTTTGAGTTTACGTGCAAGTCTCAGAATTAAGCGACAAGTGCGAAACATTGCGAAGAAGAACATGAACAGTCTATCGAAGGATTATTTTGACAAAAACTTTAATTTCTTTGATTTCTGCTCACCTTATGTGAGTTTTAATTTCATTTCCTACATAGTCCTGATTGAAGGAATTAAGGGATTTGGGCAAATATGTGCTATGTTTATGTTTATTTTACACTGAATTACCCATTTGTAATAGTTTAAGGCAAAAACATGCTTTAAAACCATTTACAAGATCACACAGATGCATATTTTGTGTAGAAAAGAGGTTTCATGCATTTAGTTGAGAATGTCATTATGAGTCAAGTATATATACCCTTACCAAAGTAAAATTATTGCTGCAACAATGCCGCAATATTGCGGCAATATTGCAGCAACACATTTTTGTTACCAGAAACCAGATTTTAAGACTAGTGAAATGTTGCCGCTAGCTGCAACAACTTCTGGTAACATTTTGGCAATACTGCTGGAGTGTTGCCGCTAGCGGCAATAACTTCTGGCAACATTCTGGCAATACTATTAGAGTTATTTCTGTAAAAAATTATATTAACATGCACCTAGAATATTGCCACTAGCTGCAACGACTTCTGGTAATATTCTGGCTACACTCAGTATCATACTGCCAGAAATAATTTTCTGGTAACATCTACATGTATTTGATAATTTAAATCATGAACTAATTTATACATAATATATATTATATTCGATCTGGCAATACTGCTATAGGCATCATATTTGATTCCTGCTTTAATCAAAATTTAAGGAGAAGCCGAGCAGTGGAGGGGGGTTAAAAAATTGTCAATTATTTAGATATAATTTCAGTTATAACCTCAAAATTTACCAGAAGTTTACCACAAACTTGTCTTTTTCCTCTGATTTATTATGCTTACCGAGCTTGCAAAAGCTTTAGCAGAATTTAGACTTATAAAATTTTACAAATTCAGCACAAGTCTAAAACTGGTAATTATAATTGCATGAATTGCTTTTGTATACATGTTTTCCCCCCAAAAATAATAATAAGTCGAAAAAATTAAATCTAATAAATATTTTATGATTAAAGTCTTATTCTAAGAAAGTCTCAATTAAAAAAATCCAGTGATATTTTCTTCAATGGCATATAACTGTTATGCATGGTTAATTACGATGTTTCACTAAAAAAGACAGTTTGAATCACACCCCCCCCCCCCACTCATGTTTTACGTGAATACCCACCTGTCTGTTCTTTTGTAACGGTATATTCTTTTTTATTAAGTTAAAATATCAGTCTACTTAGATTTGAGTATCTAAACTGCTCGATGCATGTTGAATTAAGAATTTTCGTATGCTATTTGTTTCCACTTTTACTTTCGTTTTAATGTTAAGTTACGCGCGCGCTGATTGGTCGATCAAATCGCTAGCCGCCAATTTTCACATTCGAAGCTGCCATGTTGTCTGCCATCGAGCCTCCTGCCATCACTGGAGATGGTGAAATGAATGAAATACGGGAATTATCTGTAAACAAGGTTAAAAAAACCCACTGTCAATGGAGTGTTTATCTGTAAAAAAAAATCAACGGCTGAACTGAGGACGAATTTGAGTGAAAGAATCGAGTGTTGACATCCCCTGCACCATCTGCATGAGCACGTTTTTGAAAAAGTAAGTTTAGCAATAAAAATATATTCATTGAATGGCAGTTTAAACATGTTTGTTATAAGAAAATAAACCGAAAGACTGCGATCTACCATTATACCAATGGGTTCAACACTGTTTAAGAACTATGCGCGGATCTAGAATTTAATTCGGGGGGGGGGGGGGGGGGTCCGACGGTTATTTGAGTTTGCCAGGGGAAGGGGTCCGAGGCATATTTTTGGTAATTTTATAATGTAATTTAAAAAAATTTGAAGGGGAACTGCTTAAAATATGAAAACAACTGCCAATGTGCTTATATGAAATCCATTTATCTTCCCAGTAGGTCTGCCCTGTGTTACACAGACCTGAAGAAAACCAAGAAAAAAGCTGTCACCTTACTGATTAAATGAATGGTGCAAATGGCAACCAAAAAAGAATGATGGCATAATTTGTTTAAGATTATGGAGAGGAACATATACACAACAGTGCTGAATTCCAATGTGGATATTGTTGTGATATTCTGATAGCTGTTTTTGTGATTGTTTATGTGTGAAATCAGAATGCCCACGAGACTGTCAAAAAAAGGACATTTGGAATGCCTAGGACGAATGCCTTGATCAATCGTAATACAGCAAGTGGTTGTGCAGGACTTGTAAACAATATGGTTTGAGCTTTGCTTGCGGTAAACAGTGAACTTTTGTCCATATCCGTCTGTGCGCGTTGTGTCTATCCATCTGTGCGCGTTGTGTCAGTCAAACTGCAATACATGTTATTCTGCAGCACCAAATTGTCACTGATTGGCTGAGTACTTTTAGTTAAGTTTCATCATGATTTGTTCATCATATTTGTGTTTATTGTATTTATAAAATGTGTTAAATTTAAAGATTATTAATTTTAACTGGTGTCCTTTATAAGCATGTTGAAATTCCAGTTTCAGGTCTCTAATATTATACATTATATTTTTAATTCAATACTTATTTTGTGCATGTTACATTGAATAAGATAATTTTTTTACTTCTTTAATATTGTGTAATCACAAACTTTTTTTTATTTTTTATTTTTGAAAAGTCCAAATTTAATGTAATGCAAAATGTTAGTCTTGTTGTAACCTTGTAAAAAAATAAAACTGAAATGGCAATTAAAGAATTTTTTTTCATTTTGGTTGTAGATTAATATAATATACATGACTGATTTACTGTATACATTTATTATTTATAAATATTGCATATATTGTACCATTGATGCCAGAGCACAGAAAATGCGCTGAACCAATATTTCTGCAATGTCATTTTTCTTATGCAAATGTATTGCCAGAAGGATGTTGTCGCAACAATGTGTTGCAGCAAAACTTTTGCGGCAACATCTTTCTGGCAATATTGCCGCAATCTCATTTGCATACGAAAAACGCTACTGCAGCAACATTGCCGCAATGTATTGCCAGAAAGGTGTTGTTGCGGCAACATCTTTCTGGCAATATTGCCGCAATCTCATTTGCATACGAAAAACGCTACTGCAGCAACATTGCCGCAATGTATTGCCAGAAAGGTGTTGTCGTAACAATATGTTGCGGCAAAACTTTTGCCGCAACATCTTTCTGGCAATATTGCCGCAATCTCATTTGCATACGAAAAACGCTACTGCAGCAACATTGCCGCAATGTGTTGCCAGAATGTTGCTGCAGTATTGCTGCAATAATGCCAGAATGTGTTGCCAGAAGGTCAATATTTTGGTAAGGGATAATATCATCATGATTGAATCTAGGAGCTTTTCATGGTTTTCATCCTTAAAAACTGATGAATTTCAGTTTACCAGAAAATGTTTTTATGCATTATAGCCAGAAAATCAGTTTCTTCCCACATTTCAAGGGGAGTTCCTTATTTACAAAATACAAATACTGATATTTATGTTTGAATGACCCAAGATATTGAAACATTAGTCATTGTTAAAATGTTTAGAAGGAGATATTACTATTTTTTATATGGTAACCTCAGCACACCTGTCCTATTCTAAGTAATGAAAATCAAAATTTGAATGAAATCATATCATGTAACATGTATGGGTACAATATAGATGCCCCACCCTTATCCACAACTATGGGGGTTGGTATGATTCTTTTTTTAGTATTGTGATATGGCATGCACTTAATGTGATTTCTCTTGTAAATATGCATCAGAAATGCATTGCCTTATTGAATTACTTCATGTATATGCTTATTGCTCTTGCTGTAAATTATCTAACATGTGTCAATCATCATTGATCAGTAATTCTCTTCAAATTCTATAGGGATGGCCTGATGAGGGGTATAATTAAGTGTGTCCAATTGAAATTTCATGGCTACTTTTGCTCTACAGATAAAATGTTACATAAATCACAGAATGAAGTTGCATCCCAGTTGTTCCTTTTACATTTCTTATCATCAAAGCAAGATTTATGGTTGTCAGAGCAGATCTGAGCTCCATTACATGCTGATATCATTTGGGCTGTCCTGTGTTACCATGCTGCTTTTAGATAAAAGTGAGTATGGCAGTGTGTAGACAAGTAAACAGGCTTTACCTGATATATAAATTTACCAGATACAGATTTCATTTTTGACCTGATAATTCACAATATTGTTATGAAATGTGTGAACAATAGGGGTAAATTTCTTCTTTGTTATGCAATGATTGCATAATGAAGTGACTCTAATGGAATATTTTTATTTTGATGTAAAGAAAAATGTATATGCTCTGATTTGGTACCAAGATGATTTTGTATCTTGTTGTTTTAAGGATGAAAATTGGCTTCAGGTCATGCATGGTGTGAGGCTCCAAATGTGTTTCATCTGTGCTATTTTCTTCAGTCTGAGTAAGGGAGATAAATCCTCAATAGCTAATGAAATATTGGGAGCTTGGGGACAGGGTTTTAGGGATTTGGTGACAGTTGATTGGGAATTCTCAGGTGCAAATTTGAAAGGGATCTGACATCTTTAGAGTCTCTTGAAGGGCTGTGTGTCAAATTGAAAAAATGCATGCAGGTGCCAGTTTTCAGTATTTTATGTCAAATCTTGTTAACAGAAATTAGTTTCTGTAGTCTGAAGATAGAAAAATGCTTTTAAAATTTTGTAATGAAAAAAATATGAAAAATGATGATTTTTGGTGTGGAAAACATGTAATTTTTAATATATAATAATAAAAACCTTTAAAAATGGATGATTTGAAGTCACTGGAGCTTAGAATATTGGTTTCTGTGTTCTAGATGCTGTAAAAGTGTGCAGATCAGTTGTCGCAGTCATATTTGATGCCCTCAGACTTTGTCGTAAGAGCACGCAGCGACTAGTTTTTCATCGAATGACCAATTTTGAGTTTACGTGCAAGTCTCAGAATTAAGCGACAAGTGCGAAACATTGCGAAGAAGAACATGAACAGTCTATCGAAGGATTATTTTGACAAAAACTTTAATTTCTTTGATTTCTGCTCACCTTATGTGAGTTTTAATTTCATTTCCTACATAGTCCTGATTGAAGGAATTAAGGGATTTGGGCAAATATGTGCTATGTTTATGTTTATTTTACACTGAATTACCCATTTGTAATAGTTTAAGGCAAAAACATGCTTTAAAACCATTTACAAGATCACACAGATGCATATTTTGTGTAGAAAAGAGGTTTCATGCATTTAGTTGAGAATGTCATTATGAGTCAAGTATATATAATATCATCATGATTGAATCTAGGAGCTTTTCATGGTTTTCATCCTTAAAAACTGATGAATTTCAGTTTACCAGAAAATGTTTTTATGCATTATAGCCAGAAAATCAGTTTCTTCCCACATTTCAAGGGGAGTTCCTTATTTACAAAATACAAATACTGATATTTATGTTTGAATGACCCAAGATATTGAAACATTAGTCATTGTTAAAATGTTTAGAAGGAGATATTACTATTTTTTATATGGTAACCTCAGCACACCTGTCCTATTCTAAGTAATGAAAATCAAAATTTGAATGAAATCATATCATGTAACATGTATGGGTACAATATAGATGCCCCACCCTTATCCACAACTATGGGGGTTGGTATGATTCTTTTTTTAGTATTGTGATATGGCATGCACTTAATGTGATTTCTCTTGTAAATATGCATCAGAAATGCATTGCCTTATTGAATTACTTCATGTATATGCTTATTGCTCTTGCTGTAAATTATCTAACATGTGTCAATCATCATTGATCAGTAATTCTCTTCAAATTCTATAGGGATGGCCTGATGAGGGGTATAATTAAGTGTGTCCAATTGAAATTTCATGGCTACTTTTGCTCTACAGATAAAATGTTACATAAATCACAGAATGAAGTTGCATCCCAGTTGTTCCTTTTACATTTCTTATCATCAAAGCAAGATTTATGGTTGTCAGAGCAGATCTGAGCTCCATTACATGCTGATATCATTTGGGCTGTCCTGTGTTACCATGCTGCTTTTAGATAAAAGTGAGTATGGCAGTGTGTAGACAAGTAAACAGGCTTTACCTGATATATAAATTTACCAGATACAGATTTCATTTTTGACCTGATAATTCACAATATTGTTATGAAATGTGTGAACAATAGGGGTAAATTTCTTCTTTGTTATGCAATGATTGCATAATGAAGTGACTCTAATGGAATATTTTTATTTTGATGTAAAGAAAAATGTATATGCTCTGATTTGGTACCAAGATGATTTTGTATCTTGTTGTTTTAAGGATGAAAATTGGCTTCAGGTCATGCATGGTGTGAGGCTCCAAATGTGTTTCATCTGTGCTATTTTCTTCAGTCTGAGTAAGGGAGATAAATCCTCAATAGCTAATGAAATATTGGGAGCTTGGGGACAGGGTTTTAGGGATTTGGTGACAGTTGATTGGGAATTCTCAGGTGCAAATTTGAAAGGGATCTGACATCTTTAGAGTCTCTTGAAGGGCTGTGTGTCAAATTGAAAAAATGCATGCAGGTGCCAGTTTTCAGTATTTTATGTCAAATCTTGTTAACAGAAATTAGTTTCTGTAGTCTGAAGATAGAAAAATGCTTTTAAAATTTTGTAATGAAAAAAATATGAAAAATGATGATTTTTGGTGTGGAAAACATGTAATTTTTAATATATAATAATAAAAACCTTTAAAAATGGATGATTTGAAGTCACTGGAGCTTAGAATATTGGTTTCTGTGTTCTAGATGCTGTAAAAGTGTGCAGATCAGTTGTCGCAGTCATATTTGATGCCCTCAGACTTTGTCGTAAGAGCACGCAGCGACTAGTTTTTCATCGAATGACCAATTTTGAGTTTACGTGCAAGTCTCAGAATTAAGCGACAAGTGCGAAACATTGCGAAGAAGAACATGAACAGTCTATCGAAGGATTATTTTGACAAAAACTTTAATTTCTTTGATTTCTGCTCACCTTATGTGAGTTTTAATTTCATTTCCTACATAGTCCTGATTGAAGGAATTAAGGGATTTGGGCAAATATGTGCTATGTTTATGTTTATTTTACACTGAATTACCCATTTGTAATAGTTTAAGGCAAAAACATGCTTTAAAACCATTTACAAGATCACACAGATGCATATTTTGTGTAGAAAAGAGGTTTCATGCATTTACCGGTAGTTGAGAATGTCATTATGAGTCAAGTATATATAATATCATCATGATTGAATCTAGGAGCTTTTCATGGTTTTCATCCTTAAAAACTGATGAATTTCAGTTTACCAGAAAATGTTTTTATGCATTATAGCCAGAAAATCAGTTTCTTCCCACATTTCAAGGGGAGTTCCTTATTTACAAAATACAAATACTGATATTTATGTTTGAATGACCCAAGATATTGAAACATTAGTCATTGTTAAAATGTTTAGAAGGAGATATTACTATTTTTTATATGGTAACCTCAGCACACCTGTCCTATTCTAAGTAATGAAAATCAAAATTTGAATGAAATCATATCATGTAACATGTATGGGTACAATATAGATGCCCCACCCTTATCCACAACTATGGGGGTTGGTATGATTCTTTTTTTAGTATTGTGATATGGCATGCACTTAATGTGATTTCTCTTGTAAATATGCATCAGAAATGCATTGCCTTATTGAATTACTTCATGTATATGCTTATTGCTCTTGCTGTAAATTATCTAACATGTGTCAATCATCATTGATCAGTAATTCTCTTCAAATTCTATAGGGATGGCCTGATGAGGGGTATAATTAAGTGTGTCCAATTGAAATTTCATGGCTACTTTTGCTCTACAGATAAAATGTTACATAAATCACAGAATGAAGTTGCATCCCAGTTGTTTCTTTTACATTTCTTATCATCAAAGCAAGATTTATGGTTGTCAGAGCAGATCTGAGCTCCATTACATGCTGATATCATTTGGGCTGTCCTGTGTTACCATGCTGCTTTTAGATAAAAGTGAGTATGGCAGTGTGTAGACAAGTAAACAGGCTTTACCTGATATATAAATTTACCAGATACAGATTTCATTTTTGACCTGATAATTCACAATATTGTTATGAAATGTGTGAACAATAGGGGTAAATTTCTTCTTTGTTATGCAATGATTGCATAATGAAGTGACTCTAATGGAATATTTTTATTTTGATGTAAAGAAAAATGTATATGCTCTGATTTGGTACCAAGATGATTTTGTATCTTGTTGTTTTAAGGATGAAAATTGGCTTCAGGTCATGCATGGTGTGAGGCTCCAAATGTGTTTCATCTGTGCTATTTTCTTCAGTCTGAGTAAGGGAGATAAATCCTCAATAGCTAATGAAATATTGGGAGCTTGGGGACAGGGTTTTAGGGATTTGGTGACAGTTGATTGGGAATTCTCAGGTGCAAATTTGAAAGGGATCTGACATCTTTAGAGTCTCTTGAAGGGCTGTGTGTCAAATTGAAAAAATGCATGCAGGTGCCAGTTTTCAGTATTTTATGTCAAATCTTGTTAACAGAAATTAGTTTCTGTAGTCTGAAGATAGAAAAATGCTTTTAAAATTTTGTAATGAAAAAAATATGAAAAATGATGATTTTTGGTGTGGAAAACATGTAATTTTTAATATATAATAATAAAAACCTTTAAAAATGGATGATTTGAAGTCACTGGAGCTTAGAATATTGGTTTCTGTGTTCTAGATGCTGTAAAAGTGTGCAGATCAGTTGTCGCAGTCATATTTGATGCCCTCAGACTTTGTCGTAAGAGCACGCAGCGACTAGTTTTTCATCGAATGACCAATTTTGAGTTTACGTGCAAGTCTCAGAATTAAGCGACAAGTGCGAAACATTGCGAAGAAGAACATGAACAGTCTATCGAAGGATTATTTTGACAAAAACTTTAATTTCTTTGATTTCTGCTCACCTTATGTGAGTTTTAATTTCATTTCCTACATAGTCCTGATTGAAGGAATTAAGGGATTTGGGCAAATATGTGCTATGTTTATGTTTATTTTACACTGAATTACCCATTTGTAATAGTTTAAGGCAAAAACATGCTTTAAAACCATTTACAAGATCACACAGATGCATATTTTGTGTAGAAAAGAGGTTTCATGCATTTAGTTGAGAATGTCATTATGAGTCAAGTATATATAATATCATCATGATTGAATCTAGGAGCTTTTCATGGTTTTCATCCTTAAAAACTGATGAATTTCAGTTTACCAGAAAATGTTTTTATGCATTATAGCCAGAAAATCAGTTTCTTCCCACATTTCAAGGGGAGTTCCTTATTTACAAAATACAAATACTGATATTTATGTTTGAATGACCCAAGATATTGAAACATTAGTCATTGTTAAAATGTTTAGAAGGAGATATTACTATTTTTTATATGGTAACCTCAGCACACCTGTCCTATTCTAAGTAATGAAAATCAAAATTTGAATGAAATCATATCATGTAACATGTATGGGTACAATATAGATGCCCCACCCTTATCCACAACTATGGGGGTTGGTATGATTCTTTTTTTAGTATTGTGATATGGCATGCACTTAATGTGATTTCTCTTGTAAATATGCATCAGAAATGCATTGCCTTATTGAATTACTTCATGTATATGCTTATTGCTCTTGCTGTAAATTATCTAACATGTGTCAATCATCATTGATCAGTAATTCTCTTCAAATTCTATAGGGATGGCCTGATGAGGGGTATAATTAAGTGTGTCCAATTGAAATTTCATGGCTACTTTTGCTCTACAGATAAAATGTTACATAAATCACAGAATGAAGTTGCATCCCAGTTGTTCCTTTTACATTTCTTATCATCAAAGCAAGATTTATGGTTGTCAGAGCAGATCTGAGCTCCATTACATGCTGATATCATTTGGGCTGTCCTGTGTTACCATGCTGCTTTTAGATAAAAGTGAGTATGGCAGTGTGTAGACAAGTAAACAGGCTTTACCTGATATATAAATTTACCAGATACAGATTTCATTTTTGACCTGATAATTCACAATATTGTTATGAAATGTGTGAACAATAGGGGTAAATTTCTTCTTTGTTATGCAATGATTGCATAATGAAGTGACTCTAATGGAATATTTTTATTTTGATGTAAAGAAAAATGTATATGCTCTGATTTGGTACCAAGATGATTTTGTATCTTGTTGTTTTAAGGATGAAAATTGGCTTCAGGTCATGCATGGTGTGAGGCTCCAAATGTGTTTCATCTGTGCTATTTTCTTCAGTCTGAGTAAGGGAGATAAATCCTCAATAGCTAATGAAATATTGGGAGCTTGGGGACAGGGTTTTAGGGATTTGGTGACAGTTGATTGGGAATTCTCAGGTGCAAATTTGAAAGGGATCTGACATCTTTAGAGTCTCTTCAAGGTATCACACCGGTAATCGGCCAATCAAAATGAACTTAGTCAATTGTAGTTCCATATATACTTCAGAAGTATTTTTTTCCTTGACTGCATTTTTACATTTTCCATTTACTCAGTTTTAAAATTTTTTGTACCACTGAGTAGGATATTTCATGTATTTTGTTAGGTGATGATTTTTTTTCACAGGGACTACTTCTTTCAGGGCTCATGCAGCAGCTTCCTGGGGAGTGTGCAGTCTGTTTACATACAAATGGAAAACACGTGGTTTTGAGGGTAGACCTGTTTGGAGCTAGATATTTTGAGAAAATGCAGTATCGCTTGCCCTTTTTATGGTGTTAGCTGATGAGATAGGTAACAAATAACATTTCCTCCGAATATTTTGTCATGGAAAATACAACCTGATTTTTAAGAATTTTTTCCCCTCTATAGTGTTATATAGTGAAAACAATTACCGGTGTGATACCTTGAAGGGCTGTGTGTCAAATTGAAAAAATGCATGCAGGTGCCAGTTTTCAGTATTTTATGTCAAATCTTGTTAACAGAAATTAGTTTCTGTAGTCTGAAGATAGAAAAATGCTTTTAAAATTTTGTAATGAAAAAAATATGAAAAATGATGATTTTTGGTGTGGAAAACATGTAATTTTTAATATATAATAATAAAAACCTTTAAAAATGGATGATTTGAAGTCACTGGAGCTTAGAATATTGGTTTCTGTGTTCTAGATGCTGTAAAAGTGTGCAGATCAGTTGTCGCAGTCATATTTGATGCCCTCAGACTTTGTCGTAAGAGCACGCAGCGACTAGTTTTTCATCGAATGACCAATTTTGAGTTTACGTGCAAGTCTCAGAATTAAGCGACAAGTGCGAAACATTGCGAAGAAGAACATGAACAGTCTATCGAAGGATTATTTTGACAAAAACTTTAATTTCTTTGATTTCTGCTCACCTTATGTGAGTTTTAATTTCATTTCCTACATAGTCCTGATTGAAGGAATTAAGGGATTTGGGCAAATATGTGCTATGTTTATGTTTATTTTACACTGAATTACCCATTTGTAATAGTTTAAGGCAAAAACATGCTTTAAAACCATTTACAAGATCACACAGATGCATATTTTGTGTAGAAAAGAGGTTTCATGCATTTACCGGTAGTTGAGAATGTCATTATGAGTCAAGTATATATAATATCATCATGATTGAATCTAGGAGCTTTTCATGGTTTTCATCCTTAAAAACTGATGAATTTCAGTTTACCAGAAAATGTTTTTATGCATTATAGCCAGAAAATCAGTTTCTTCCCACATTTCAAGGGGAGTTCCTTATTTACAAAATACAAATACTGATATTTATGTTTGAATGACCCAAGATATTGAAACATTAGTCATTGTTAAAATGTTTAGAAGGAGATATTACTATTTTTTATATGGTAACCTCAGCACACCTGTCCTATTCTAAGTAATGAAAATCAAAATTTGAATGAAATCATATCATGTAACATGTATGGGTACAATATAGATGCCCCACCCTTATCCACAACTATGGGGGTTGGTATGATTCTTTTTTTAGTATTGTGATATGGCATGCACTTAATGTGATTTCTCTTGTAAATATGCATCAGAAATGCATTGCCTTATTGAATTACTTCATGTATATGCTTATTGCTCTTGCTGTAAATTATCTAACATGTGTCAATCATCATTGATCAGTAATTCTCTTCAAATTCTATAGGGATGGCCTGATGAGGGGTATAATTAAGTGTGTCCAATTGAAATTTCATGGCTACTTTTGCTCTACAGATAAAATGTTACATAAATCACAGAATGAAGTTGCATCCCAGTTGTTTCTTTTACATTTCTTATCATCAAAGCAAGATTTATGGTTGTCAGAGCAGATCTGAGCTCCATTACATGCTGATATCATTTGGGCTGTCCTGTGTTACCATGCTGCTTTTAGATAAAAGTGAGTATGGCAGTGTGTAGACAAGTAAACAGGCTTTACCTGATATATAAATTTACCAGATACAGATTTCATTTTTGACCTGATAATTCACAATATTGTTATGAAATGTGTGAACAATAGGGGTAAATTTCTTCTTTGTTATGCAATGATTGCATAATGAAGTGACTCTAATGGAATATTTTTATTTTGATGTAAAGAAAAATGTATATGCTCTGATTTGGTACCAAGATGATTTTGTATCTTGTTGTTTTAAGGATGAAAATTGGCTTCAGGTCATGCATGGTGTGAGGCTCCAAATGTGTTTCATCTGTGCTATTTTCTTCAGTCTGAGTAAGGGAGATAAATCCTCAATAGCTAATGAAATATTGGGAGCTTGGGGACAGGGTTTTAGGGATTTGGTGACAGTTGATTGGGAATTCTCAGGTGCAAATTTGAAAGGGATCTGACATCTTTAGAGTCTCTTGAAGGGCTGTGTGTCAAATTGAAAAAATGCATGCAGGTGCCAGTTTTCAGTATTTTATGTCAAATCTTGTTAACAGAAATTAGTTTCTGTAGTCTGAAGATAGAAAAATGCTTTTAAAATTTTGTAATGAAAAAAATATGAAAAATGATGATTTTTGGTGTGGAAAACATGTAATTTTTAATATATAATAATAAAAACCTTTAAAAATGGATGATTTGAAGTCACTGGAGCTTAGAATATTGGTTTCTGTGTTCTAGATGCTGTAAAAGTGTGCAGATCAGTTGTCGCAGTCATATTTGATGCCCTCAGACTTTGTCGTAAGAGCACGCAGCGACTAGTTTTTCATCGAATGACCAATTTTGAGTTTACGTGCAAGTCTCAGAATTAAGCGACAAGTGCGAAACATTGCGAAGAAGAACATGAACAGTCTATCGAAGGATTATTTTGACAAAAACTTTAATTTCTTTGATTTCTGCTCACCTTATGTGAGTTTTAATTTCATTTCCTACATAGTCCTGATTGAAGGAATTAAGGGATTTGGGCAAATATGTGCTATGTTTATGTTTATTTTACACTGAATTACCCATTTGTAATAGTTTAAGGCAAAAACATGCTTTAAAACCATTTACAAGATCACACAGATGCATATTTTGTGTAGAAAAGAGGTTTCATGCATTTAGTTGAGAATGTCATTATGAGTCAAGTATATATAATATCATCATGATTGAATCTAGGAGCTTTTCATGGTTTTCATCCTTAAAAACTGATGAATTTCAGTTTACCAGAAAATGTTTTTATGCATTATAGCCAGAAAATCAGTTTCTTCCCACATTTCAAGGGGAGTTCCTTATTTACAAAATACAAATACTGATATTTATGTTTGAATGACCCAAGATATTGAAACATTAGTCATTGTTAAAATGTTTAGAAGGAGATATTACTATTTTTTATATGGTAACCTCAGCACACCTGTCCTATTCTAAGTAATGAAAATCAAAATTTGAATGAAATCATATCATGTAACATGTATGGGTACAATATAGATGCCCCACCCTTATCCACAACTATGGGGGTTGGTATGATTCTTTTTTTAGTATTGTGATATGGCATGCACTTAATGTGATTTCTCTTGTAAATATGCATCAGAAATGCATTGCCTTATTGAATTACTTCATGTATATGCTTATTGCTCTTGCTGTAAATTATCTAACATGTGTCAATCATCATTGATCAGTAATTCTCTTCAAATTCTATAGGGATGGCCTGATGAGGGGTATAATTAAGTGTGTCCAATTGAAATTTCATGGCTACTTTTGCTCTACAGATAAAATGTTACATAAATCACAGAATGAAGTTGCATCCCAGTTGTTCCTTTTACATTTCTTATCATCAAAGCAAGATTTATGGTTGTCAGAGCAGATCTGAGCTCCATTACATGCTGATATCATTTGGGCTGTCCTGTGTTACCATGCTGCTTTTAGATAAAAGTGAGTATGGCAGTGTGTAGACAAGTAAACAGGCTTTACCTGATATATAAATTTACCAGATACAGATTTCATTTTTGACCTGATAATTCACAATATTGTTATGAAATGTGTGAACAATAGGGGTAAATTTCTTCTTTGTTATGCAATGATTGCATAATGAAGTGACTCTAATGGAATATTTTTATTTTGATGTAAAGAAAAATGTATATGCTCTGATTTGGTACCAAGATGATTTTGTATCTTGTTGTTTTAAGGATGAAAATTGGCTTCAGGTCATGCATGGTGTGAGGCTCCAAATGTGTTTCATCTGTGCTATTTTCTTCAGTCTGAGTAAGGGAGATAAATCCTCAATAGCTAATGAAATATTGGGAGCTTGGGGACAGGGTTTTAGGGATTTGGTGACAGTTGATTGGGAATTCTCAGGTGCAAATTTGAAAGGGATCTGACATCTTTAGAGTCTCTTCAAGGTATCACACCGGTAATCGGCCAATCAAAATGAACTTAGTCAATTGTAGTTCCATATATACTTCAGAAGTATTTTTTTCCTTGACTGCATTTTTACATTTTCCATTTACTCAGTTTTAAAATTTTTTGTACCACTGAGTAGGATATTTCATGTATTTTGTTAGGTGATGATTTTTTTTCACAGGGACTACTTCTTTCAGGGCTCATGCAGCAGCTTCCTGGGGAGTGTGCAGTCTGTTTACATACAAATGGAAAACACGTGGTTTTGAGGGTAGACCTGTTTGGAGCTAGATATTTTGAGAAAATGCAGTATCGCTTGCCCTTTTTATGGTGTTAGCTGATGAGATAGGTAACAAATAACATTTCCTCCGAATATTTTGTCATGGAAAATACAACCTGATTTTTAAGAATTTTTTCCCCTCTATAGTGTTATATAGTGAAAACAATTACCGGTGTGATACCTTGAAGGGCTGTGTGTCAAATTGAAAAAATGCATGCAGGTGCCAGTTTTCAGTATTTTATGTCAAATCTTGTTAACAGAAATTAGTTTCTGTAGTCTGAAGATAGAAAAATGCTTTTAAAATTTTGTAATGAAAAAAATATGAAAAATGATGATTTTTGGTGTGGAAAACATGTAATTTTTAATATATAATAATAAAAACCTTTAAAAATGGATGATTTGAAGTCACTGGAGCTTAGAATATTGGTTTCTGTGTTCTAGATGCTGTAAAAGTGTGCAGATCAGTTGTCGCAGTCATATTTGATGCCCTCAGACTTTGTCGTAAGAGCACGCAGCGACTAGTTTTTCATCGAATGACCAATTTTGAGTTTACGTGCAAGTCTCAGAATTAAGCGACAAGTGCGAAACATTGCGAAGAAGAACATGAACAGTCTATCGAAGGATTATTTTGACAAAAACTTTAATTTCTTTGATTTCTGCTCACCTTATGTGAGTTTTAATTTCATTTCCTACATAGTCCTGATTGAAGGAATTAAGGGATTTGGGCAAATATGTGCTATGTTTATGTTTATTTTACACTGAATTACCCATTTGTAATAGTTTAAGGCAAAAACATGCTTTAAAACCATTTACAAGATCACACAGATGCATATTTTGTGTAGAAAAGAGGTTTCATGCATTTACCGGTAGTTGAGAATGTCATTATGAGTCAAGTATATATAATATCATCATGATTGAATCTAGGAGCTTTTCATGGTTTTCATCCTTAAAAACTGATGAATTTCAGTTTACCAGAAAATGTTTTTATGCATTATAGCCAGAAAATCAGTTTCTTCCCACATTTCAAGGGGAGTTCCTTATTTACAAAATACAAATACTGATATTTATGTTTGAATGACCCAAGATATTGAAACATTAGTCATTGTTAAAATGTTTAGAAGGAGATATTACTATTTTTTATATGGTAACCTCAGCACACCTGTCCTATTCTAAGTAATGAAAATCAAAATTTGAATGAAATCATATCATGTAACATGTATGGGTACAATATAGATGCCCCACCCTTATCCACAACTATGGGGGTTGGTATGATTCTTTTTTTAGTATTGTGATATGGCATGCACTTAATGTGATTTCTCTTGTAAATATGCATCAGAAATGCATTGCCTTATTGAATTACTTCATGTATATGCTTATTGCTCTTGCTGTAAATTATCTAACATGTGTCAATCATCATTGATCAGTAATTCTCTTCAAATTCTATAGGGATGGCCTGATGAGGGGTATAATTAAGTGTGTCCAATTGAAATTTCATGGCTACTTTTGCTCTACAGATAAAATGTTACATAAATCACAGAATGAAGTTGCATCCCAGTTGTTCCTTTTACATTTCTTATCATCAAAGCAAGATTTATGGTTGTCAGAGCAGATCTGAGCTCCATTACATGCTGATATCATTTGGGCTGTCCTGTGTTACCATGCTGCTTTTAGATAAAAGTGAGTATGGCAGTGTGTAGACAAGTAAACAGGCTTTACCTGATATATAAATTTACCAGATACAGATTTCATTTTTGACCTGATAATTCACAATATTGTTATGAAATGTGTGAACAATAGGGGTAAATTTCTTCTTTGTTATGCAATGATTGCATAATGAAGTGACTCTAATGGAATATTTTTATTTTGATGTAAAGAAAAATGTATATGCTCTGATTTGGTACCAAGATGATTTTGTATCTTGTTGTTTTAAGGATGAAAATTGGCTTCAGGTCATGCATGGTGTGAGGCTCCAAATGTGTTTCATCTGTGCTATTTTCTTCAGTCTGAGTAAGGGAGATAAATCCTCAATAGCTAATGAAATATTGGGAGCTTGGGGACAGGGTTTTAGGGATTTGGTGACAGTTGATTGGGAATTCTCAGGTGCAAATTTGAAAGGGATCTGACATCTTTAGAGTCTCTTCAAGGTATCACACCGGTAATCGGCCAATCAAAATGAACTTAGTCAATTGTAGTTCCATATATACTTCAGAAGTATTTTTTTCCTTGACTGCATTTTTACATTTTCCATTTACTCAGTTTTAAAATTTTTTGTACCACTGAGTAGGATATTTCATGTATTTTGTTAGGTGATGATTTTTTTTCACAGGGACTACTTCTTTCAGGGCTCATGCAGCAGCTTCCTGGGGAGTGTGCAGTCTGTTTACATACAAATGGAAAACACGTGGTTTTGAGGGTAGACCTGTTTGGAGCTAGATATTTTGAGAAAATGCAGTATCGCTTGCCCTTTTTATGGTGTTAGCTGATGAGATAGGTAACAAATAACATTTCCTCCGAATATTTTGTCATGGAAAATACAACCTGATTTTTAAGAATTTTTTCCCCTCTATAGTGTTATATAGTGAAAACAATTACCGGTGTGATACCTTGAAGGGCTGTGTGTCAAATTGAAAAAATGCATGCAGGTGCCAGTTTTCAGTATTTTATGTCAAATCTTGTTAACAGAAATTAGTTTCTGTAGTCTGAAGATAGAAAAATGCTTTTAAAATTTTGTAATGAAAAAAATATGAAAAATGATGATTTTTGGTGTGGAAAACATGTAATTTTTAATATATAATAATAAAAACCTTTAAAAATGGATGATTTGAAGTCACTGGAGCTTAGAATATTGGTTTCTGTGTTCTAGATGCTGTAAAAGTGTGCAGATCAGTTGTCGCAGTCATATTTGATGCCCTCAGACTTTGTCGTAAGAGCACGCAGCGACTAGTTTTTCATCGAATGACCAATTTTGAGTTTACGTGCAAGTCTCAGAATTAAGCGACAAGTGCGAAACATTGCGAAGAAGAACATGAACAGTCTATCGAAGGATTATTTTGACAAAAACTTTAATTTCTTTGATTTCTGCTCACCTTATGTGAGTTTTAATTTCATTTCCTACATAGTCCTGATTGAAGGAATTAAGGGATTTGGGCAAATATGTGCTATGTTTATGTTTATTTTACACTGAATTACCCATTTGTAATAGTTTAAGGCAAAAACATGCTTTAAAACCATTTACAAGATCACACAGATGCATATTTTGTGTAGAAAAGAGGTTTCATGCATTTAGTTGAGAATGTCATTATGAGTCAAGTATATATAATATCATCATGATTGAATCTAGGAGCTTTTCATGGTTTTCATCCTTAAAAACTGATGAATTTCAGTTTACCAGAAAATGTTTTTATGCATTATAGCCAGAAAATCAGTTTCTTCCCACATTTCAAGGGGAGTTCCTTATTTACAAAATACAAATACTGATATTTATGTTTGAATGACCCAAGATATTGAAACATTAGTCATTGTTAAAATGTTTAGAAGGAGATATTACTATTTTTTATATGGTAACCTCAGCACACCTGTCCTATTCTAAGTAATGAAAATCAAAATTTGAATGAAATCATATCATGTAACATGTATGGGTACAATATAGATGCCCCACCCTTATCCACAACTATGGGGGTTGGTATGATTCTTTTTTTAGTATTGTGATATGGCATGCACTTAATGTGATTTCTCTTGTAAATATGCATCAGAAATGCATTGCCTTATTGAATTACTTCATGTATATGCTTATTGCTCTTGCTGTAAATTATCTAACATGTGTCAATCATCATTGATCAGTAATTCTCTTCAAATTCTATAGGGATGGCCTGATGAGGGGTATAATTAAGTGTGTCCAATTGAAATTTCATGGCTACTTTTGCTCTACAGATAAAATGTTACATAAATCACAGAATGAAGTTGCATCCCAGTTGTTCCTTTTACATTTCTTATCATCAAAGCAAGATTTATGGTTGTCAGAGCAGATCTGAGCTCCATTACATGCTGATATCATTTGGGCTGTCCTGTGTTACCATGCTGCTTTTAGATAAAAGTGAGTATGGCAGTGTGTAGACAAGTAAACAGGCTTTACCTGATATATAAATTTACCAGATACAGATTTCATTTTTGACCTGATAATTCACAATATTGTTATGAAATGTGTGAACAATAGGGGTAAATTTCTTCTTTGTTATGCAATGATTGCATAATGAAGTGACTCTAATGGAATATTTTTATTTTGATGTAAAGAAAAATGTATATGCTCTGATTTGGTACCAAGATGATTTTGTATCTTGTTGTTTTAAGGATGAAAATTGGCTTCAGGTCATGCATGGTGTGAGGCTCCAAATGTGTTTCATCTGTGCTATTTTCTTCAGTCTGAGTAAGGGAGATAAATCCTCAATAGCTAATGAAATATTGGGAGCTTGGGGACAGGGTTTTAGGGATTTGGTGACAGTTGATTGGGAATTCTCAGGTGCAAATTTGAAAGGGATCTGACATCTTTAGAGTCTCTTCAAGGTATCACACCGGTAATCGGCCAATCAAAATGAACTTAGTCAATTGTAGTTCCATATATACTTCAGAAGTATTTTTTTCCTTGACTGCATTTTTACATTTTCCATTTACTCAGTTTTAAAATTTTTTGTACCACTGAGTAGGATATTTCATGTATTTTGTTAGGTGATGATTTTTTTTCACAGGGACTACTTCTTTCAGGGCTCATGCAGCAGCTTCCTGGGGAGTGTGCAGTCTGTTTACATACAAATGGAAAACACGTGGTTTTGAGGGTAGACCTGTTTGGAGCTAGATATTTTGAGAAAATGCAGTATCGCTTGCCCTTTTTATGGTGTTAGCTGATGAGATAGGTAACAAATAACATTTCCTCCGAATATTTTGTCATGGAAAATACAACCTGATTTTTAAGAATTTTTTCCCCTCTATAGTGTTATATAGTGAAAACAATTACCGGTGTGATACCTTGAAGGGCTGTGTGTCAAATTGAAAAAATGCATGCAGGTGCCAGTTTTCAGTATTTTATGTCAAATCTTGTTAACAGAAATTAGTTTCTGTAGTCTGAAGATAGAAAAATGCTTTTAAAATTTTGTAATGAAAAAAATATGAAAAATGATGATTTTTGGTGTGGAAAACATGTAATTTTTAATATATAATAATAAAAACCTTTAAAAATGGATGATTTGAAGTCACTGGAGCTTAGAATATTGGTTTCTGTGTTCTAGATGCTGTAAAAGTGTGCAGATCAGTTGTCGCAGTCATATTTGATGCCCTCAGACTTTGTCGTAAGAGCACGCAGCGACTAGTTTTTCATCGAATGACCAATTTTGAGTTTACGTGCAAGTCTCAGAATTAAGCGACAAGTGCGAAACATTGCGAAGAAGAACATGAACAGTCTATCGAAGGATTATTTTGACAAAAACTTTAATTTCTTTGATTTCTGCTCACCTTATGTGAGTTTTAATTTCATTTCCTACATAGTCCTGATTGAAGGAATTAAGGGATTTGGGCAAATATGTGCTATGTTTATGTTTATTTTACACTGAATTACCCATTTGTAATAGTTTAAGGCAAAAACATGCTTTAAAACCATTTACAAGATCACACAGATGCATATTTTGTGTAGAAAAGAGGTTTCATGCATTTAGTTGAGAATGTCATTATGAGTCAAGTATATATAATATCATCATGATTGAATCTAGGAGCTTTTCATGGTTTTCATCCTTAAAAACTGATGAATTTCAGTTTACCAGAAAATGTTTTTATGCATTATAGCCAGAAAATCAGTTTCTTCCCACATTTCAAGGGGAGTTCCTTATTTACAAAATACAAATACTGATATTTATGTTTGAATGACCCAAGATATTGAAACATTAGTCATTGTTAAAATGTTTAGAAGGAGATATTACTATTTTTTATATGGTAACCTCAGCACACCTGTCCTATTCTAAGTAATGAAAATCAAAATTTGAATGAAATCATATCATGTAACATGTATGGGTACAATATAGATGCCCCACCCTTATCCACAACTATGGGGGTTGGTATGATTCTTTTTTTAGTATTGTGATATGGCATGCACTTAATGTGATTTCTCTTGTAAATATGCATCAGAAATGCATTGCCTTATTGAATTACTTCATGTATATGCTTATTGCTCTTGCTGTAAATTATCTAACATGTGTCAATCATCATTGATCAGTAATTCTCTTCAAATTCTATAGGGATGGCCTGATGAGGGGTATAATTAAGTGTGTCCAATTGAAATTTCATGGCTACTTTTGCTCTACAGATAAAATGTTACATAAATCACAGAATGAAGTTGCATCCCAGTTGTTCCTTTTACATTTCTTATCATCAAAGCAAGATTTATGGTTGTCAGAGCAGATCTGAGCTCCATTACATGCTGATATCATTTGGGCTGTCCTGTGTTACCATGCTGCTTTTAGATAAAAGTGAGTATGGCAGTGTGTAGACAAGTAAACAGGCTTTACCTGATATATAAATTTACCAGATACAGATTTCATTTTTGACCTGATAATTCACAATATTGTTATGAAATGTGTGAACAATAGGGGTAAATTTCTTCTTTGTTATGCAATGATTGCATAATGAAGTGACTCTAATGGAATATTTTTATTTTGATGTAAAGAAAAATGTATATGCTCTGATTTGGTACCAAGATGATTTTGTATCTTGTTGTTTTAAGGATGAAAATTGGCTTCAGGTCATGCATGGTGTGAGGCTCCAAATGTGTTTCATCTGTGCTATTTTCTTCAGTCTGAGTAAGGGAGATAAATCCTCAATAGCTAATGAAATATTGGGAGCTTGGGGACAGGGTTTTAGGGATTTGGTGACAGTTGATTGGGAATTCTCAGGTGCAAATTTGAAAGGGATCTGACATCTTTAGAGTCTCTTCAAGGTATCACACCGGTAATCGGCCAATCAAAATGAACTTAGTCAATTGTAGTTCCATATATACTTCAGAAGTATTTTTTTCCTTGACTGCATTTTTACATTTTCCATTTACTCAGTTTTAAAATTTTTTGTACCACTGAGTAGGATATTTCATGTATTTTGTTAGGTGATGATTTTTTTTCACAGGGACTACTTCTTTCAGGGCTCATGCAGCAGCTTCCTGGGGAGTGTGCAGTCTGTTTACATACAAATGGAAAACACGTGGTTTTGAGGGTAGACCTGTTTGGAGCTAGATATTTTGAGAAAATGCAGTATCGCTTGCCCTTTTTATGGTGTTAGCTGATGAGATAGGTAACAAATAACATTTCCTCCGAATATTTTGTCATGGAAAATACAACCTGATTTTTAAGAATTTTTTCCCCTCTATAGTGTTATATAGTGAAAACAATTACCGGTGTGATACCTTGAAGGGCTGTGTGTCAAATTGAAAAAATGCATGCAGGTGCCAGTTTTCAGTATTTTATGTCAAATCTTGTTAACAGAAATTAGTTTCTGTAGTCTGAAGATAGAAAAATGCTTTTAAAATTTTGTAATGAAAAAAATATGAAAAATGATGATTTTTGGTGTGGAAAACATGTAATTTTTAATATATAATAATAAAAACCTTTAAAAATGGATGATTTGAAGTCACTGGAGCTTAGAATATTGGTTTCTGTGTTCTAGATGCTGTAAAAGTGTGCAGATCAGTTGTCGCAGTCATATTTGATGCCCTCAGACTTTGTCGTAAGAGCACGCAGCGACTAGTTTTTCATCGAATGACCAATTTTGAGTTTACGTGCAAGTCTCAGAATTAAGCGACAAGTGCGAAACATTGCGAAGAAGAACATGAACAGTCTATCGAAGGATTATTTTGACAAAAACTTTAATTTCTTTGATTTCTGCTCACCTTATGTGAGTTTTAATTTCATTTCCTACATAGTCCTGATTGAAGGAATTAAGGGATTTGGGCAAATATGTGCTATGTTTATGTTTATTTTACACTGAATTACCCATTTGTAATAGTTTAAGGCAAAAACATGCTTTAAAACCATTTACAAGATCACACAGATGCATATTTTGTGTAGAAAAGAGGTTTCATGCATTTAGTTGAGAATGTCATTATGAGTCAAGTATATATAATATCATCATGATTGAATCTAGGAGCTTTTCATGGTTTTCATCCTTAAAAACTGATGAATTTCAGTTTACCAGAAAATGTTTTTATGCATTATAGCCAGAAAATCAGTTTCTTCCCACATTTCAAGGGGAGTTCCTTATTTACAAAATACAAATACTGATATTTATGTTTGAATGACCCAAGATATTGAAACATTAGTCATTGTTAAAATGTTTAGAAGGAGATATTACTATTTTTTATATGGTAACCTCAGCACACCTGTCCTATTCTAAGTAATGAAAATCAAAATTTGAATGAAATCATATCATGTAACATGTATGGGTACAATATAGATGCCCCACCCTTATCCACAACTATGGGGGTTGGTATGATTCTTTTTTTAGTATTGTGATATGGCATGCACTTAATGTGATTTCTCTTGTAAATATGCATCAGAAATGCATTGCCTTATTGAATTACTTCATGTATATGCTTATTGCTCTTGCTGTAAATTATCTAACATGTGTCAATCATCATTGATCAGTAATTCTCTTCAAATTCTATAGGGATGGCCTGATGAGGGGTATAATTAAGTGTGTCCAATTGAAATTTCATGGCTACTTTTGCTCTACAGATAAAATGTTACATAAATCACAGAATGAAGTTGCATCCCAGTTGTTCCTTTTACATTTCTTATCATCAAAGCAAGATTTATGGTTGTCAGAGCAGATCTGAGCTCCATTACATGCTGATATCATTTGGGCTGTCCTGTGTTACCATGCTGCTTTTAGATAAAAGTGAGTATGGCAGTGTGTAGACAAGTAAACAGGCTTTACCTGATATATAAATTTACCAGATACAGATTTCATTTTTGACCTGATAATTCACAATATTGTTATGAAATGTGTGAACAATAGGGGTAAATTTCTTCTTTGTTATGCAATGATTGCATAATGAAGTGACTCTAATGGAATATTTTTATTTTGATGTAAAGAAAAATGTATATGCTCTGATTTGGTACCAAGATGATTTTGTATCTTGTTGTTTTAAGGATGAAAATTGGCTTCAGGTCATGCATGGTGTGAGGCTCCAAATGTGTTTCATCTGTGCTATTTTCTTCAGTCTGAGTAAGGGAGATAAATCCTCAATAGCTAATGAAATATTGGGAGCTTGGGGACAGGGTTTTAGGGATTTGGTGACAGTTGATTGGGAATTCTCAGGTGCAAATTTGAAAGGGATCTGACATCTTTAGAGTCTCTTCAAGGTATCACACCGGTAATCGGCCAATCAAAATGAACTTAGTCAATTGTAGTTCCATATATACTTCAGAAGTATTTTTTTCCTTGACTGCATTTTTACATTTTCCATTTACTCAGTTTTAAAATTTTTTGTACCACTGAGTAGGATATTTCATGTATTTTGTTAGGTGATGATTTTTTTTCACAGGGACTACTTCTTTCAGGGCTCATGCAGCAGCTTCCTGGGGAGTGTGCAGTCTGTTTACATACAAATGGAAAACACGTGGTTTTGAGGGTAGACCTGTTTGGAGCTAGATATTTTGAGAAAATGCAGTATCGCTTGCCCTTTTTATGGTGTTAGCTGATGAGATAGGTAACAAATAACATTTCCTCCGAATATTTTGTCATGGAAAATACAACCTGATTTTTAAGAATTTTTTCCCCTCTATAGTGTTATATAGTGAAAACAATTACCGGTGTGATACCTTGAAGGGCTGTGTGTCAAATTGAAAAAATGCATGCAGGTGCCAGTTTTCAGTATTTTATGTCAAATCTTGTTAACAGAAATTAGTTTCTGTAGTCTGAAGATAGAAAAATGCTTTTAAAATTTTGTAATGAAAAAAATATGAAAAATGATGATTTTTGGTGTGGAAAACATGTAATTTTTAATATATAATAATAAAAACCTTTAAAAATGGATGATTTGAAGTCACTGGAGCTTAGAATATTGGTTTCTGTGTTCTAGATGCTGTAAAAGTGTGCAGATCAGTTGTCGCAGTCATATTTGATGCCCTCAGACTTTGTCGTAAGAGCACGCAGCGACTAGTTTTTCATCGAATGACCAATTTTGAGTTTACGTGCAAGTCTCAGAATTAAGCGACAAGTGCGAAACATTGCGAAGAAGAACATGAACAGTCTATCGAAGGATTATTTTGACAAAAACTTTAATTTCTTTGATTTCTGCTCACCTTATGTGAGTTTTAATTTCATTTCCTACATAGTCCTGATTGAAGGAATTAAGGGATTTGGGCAAATATGTGCTATGTTTATGTTTATTTTACACTGAATTACCCATTTGTAATAGTTTAAGGCAAAAACATGCTTTAAAACCATTTACAAGATCACACAGATGCATATTTTGTGTAGAAAAGAGGTTTCATGCATTTAGTTGAGAATGTCATTATGAGTCAAGTATATATAATATCATCATGATTGAATCTAGGAGCTTTTCATGGTTTTCATCCTTAAAAACTGATGAATTTCAGTTTACCAGAAAATGTTTTTATGCATTATAGCCAGAAAATCAGTTTCTTCCCACATTTCAAGGGGAGTTCCTTATTTACAAAATACAAATACTGATATTTATGTTTGAATGACCCAAGATATTGAAACATTAGTCATTGTTAAAATGTTTAGAAGGAGATATTACTATTTTTTATATGGTAACCTCAGCACACCTGTCCTATTCTAAGTAATGAAAATCAAAATTTGAATGAAATCATATCATGTAACATGTATGGGTACAATATAGATGCCCCACCCTTATCCACAACTATGGGGGTTGGTATGATTCTTTTTTTAGTATTGTGATATGGCATGCACTTAATGTGATTTCTCTTGTAAATATGCATCAGAAATGCATTGCCTTATTGAATTACTTCATGTATATGCTTATTGCTCTTGCTGTAAATTATCTAACATGTGTCAATCATCATTGATCAGTAATTCTCTTCAAATTCTATAGGGATGGCCTGATGAGGGGTATAATTAAGTGTGTCCAATTGAAATTTCATGGCTACTTTTGCTCTACAGATAAAATGTTACATAAATCACAGAATGAAGTTGCATCCCAGTTGTTCCTTTTACATTTCTTATCATCAAAGCAAGATTTATGGTTGTCAGAGCAGATCTGAGCTCCATTACATGCTGATATCATTTGGGCTGTCCTGTGTTACCATGCTGCTTTTAGATAAAAGTGAGTATGGCAGTGTGTAGACAAGTAAACAGGCTTTACCTGATATATAAATTTACCAGATACAGATTTCATTTTTGACCTGATAATTCACAATATTGTTATGAAATGTGTGAACAATAGGGGTAAATTTCTTCTTTGTTATGCAATGATTGCATAATGAAGTGACTCTAATGGAATATTTTTATTTTGATGTAAAGAAAAATGTATATGCTCTGATTTGGTACCAAGATGATTTTGTATCTTGTTGTTTTAAGGATGAAAATTGGCTTCAGGTCATGCATGGTGTGAGGCTCCAAATGTGTTTCATCTGTGCTATTTTCTTCAGTCTGAGTAAGGGAGATAAATCCTCAATAGCTAATGAAATATTGGGAGCTTGGGGACAGGGTTTTAGGGATTTGGTGACAGTTGATTGGGAATTCTCAGGTGCAAATTTGAAAGGGATCTGACATCTTTAGAGTCTCTTCAAGGTATCACACCGGTAATCGGCCAATCAAAATGAACTTAGTCAATTGTAGTTCCATATATACTTCAGAAGTATTTTTTTCCTTGACTGCATTTTTACATTTTCCATTTACTCAGTTTTAAAATTTTTTGTACCACTGAGTAGGATATTTCATGTATTTTGTTAGGTGATGATTTTTTTTCACAGGGACTACTTCTTTCAGGGCTCATGCAGCAGCTTCCTGGGGAGTGTGCAGTCTGTTTACATACAAATGGAAAACACGTGGTTTTGAGGGTAGACCTGTTTGGAGCTAGATATTTTGAGAAAATGCAGTATCGCTTGCCCTTTTTATGGTGTTAGCTGATGAGATAGGTAACAAATAACATTTCCTCCGAATATTTTGTCATGGAAAATACAACCTGATTTTTAAGAATTTTTTCCCCTCTATAGTGTTATATAGTGAAAACAATTACCGGTGTGATACCTTGAAGGGCTGTGTGTCAAATTGAAAAAATGCATGCAGGTGCCAGTTTTCAGTATTTTATGTCAAATCTTGTTAACAGAAATTAGTTTCTGTAGTCTGAAGATAGAAAAATGCTTTTAAAATTTTGTAATGAAAAAAATATGAAAAATGATGATTTTTGGTGTGGAAAACATGTAATTTTTAATATATAATAATAAAAACCTTTAAAAATGGATGATTTGAAGTCACTGGAGCTTAGAATATTGGTTTCTGTGTTCTAGATGCTGTAAAAGTGTGCAGATCAGTTGTCGCAGTCATATTTGATGCCCTCAGACTTTGTCGTAAGAGCACGCAGCGACTAGTTTTTCATCGAATGACCAATTTTGAGTTTACGTGCAAGTCTCAGAATTAAGCGACAAGTGCGAAACATTGCGAAGAAGAACATGAACAGTCTATCGAAGGATTATTTTGACAAAAACTTTAATTTCTTTGATTTCTGCTCACCTTATGTGAGTTTTAATTTCATTTCCTACATAGTCCTGATTGAAGGAATTAAGGGATTTGGGCAAATATGTGCTATGTTTATGTTTATTTTACACTGAATTACCCATTTGTAATAGTTTAAGGCAAAAACATGCTTTAAAACCATTTACAAGATCACACAGATGCATATTTTGTGTAGAAAAGAGGTTTCATGCATTTAGTTGAGAATGTCATTATGAGTCAAGTATATATAATATCATCATGATTGAATCTAGGAGCTTTTCATGGTTTTCATCCTTAAAAACTGATGAATTTCAGTTTACCAGAAAATGTTTTTATGCATTATAGCCAGAAAATCAGTTTCTTCCCACATTTCAAGGGGAGTTCCTTATTTACAAAATACAAATACTGATATTTATGTTTGAATGACCCAAGATATTGAAACATTAGTCATTGTTAAAATGTTTAGAAGGAGATATTACTATTTTTTATATGGTAACCTCAGCACACCTGTCCTATTCTAAGTAATGAAAATCAAAATTTGAATGAAATCATATCATGTAACATGTATGGGTACAATATAGATGCCCCACCCTTATCCACAACTATGGGGGTTGGTATGATTCTTTTTTTAGTATTGTGATATGGCATGCACTTAATGTGATTTCTCTTGTAAATATGCATCAGAAATGCATTGCCTTATTGAATTACTTCATGTATATGCTTATTGCTCTTGCTGTAAATTATCTAACATGTGTCAATCATCATTGATCAGTAATTCTCTTCAAATTCTATAGGGATGGCCTGATGAGGGGTATAATTAAGTGTGTCCAATTGAAATTTCATGGCTACTTTTGCTCTACAGATAAAATGTTACATAAATCACAGAATGAAGTTGCATCCCAGTTGTTCCTTTTACATTTCTTATCATCAAAGCAAGATTTATGGTTGTCAGAGCAGATCTGAGCTCCATTACATGCTGATATCATTTGGGCTGTCCTGTGTTACCATGCTGCTTTTAGATAAAAGTGAGTATGGCAGTGTGTAGACAAGTAAACAGGCTTTACCTGATATATAAATTTACCAGATACAGATTTCATTTTTGACCTGATAATTCACAATATTGTTATGAAATGTGTGAACAATAGGGGTAAATTTCTTCTTTGTTATGCAATGATTGCATAATGAAGTGACTCTAATGGAATATTTTTATTTTGATGTAAAGAAAAATGTATATGCTCTGATTTGGTACCAAGATGATTTTGTATCTTGTTGTTTTAAGGATGAAAATTGGCTTCAGGTCATGCATGGTGTGAGGCTCCAAATGTGTTTCATCTGTGCTATTTTCTTCAGTCTGAGTAAGGGAGATAAATCCTCAATAGCTAATGAAATATTGGGAGCTTGGGGACAGGGTTTTAGGGATTTGGTGACAGTTGATTGGGAATTCTCAGGTGCAAATTTGAAAGGGATCTGACATCTTTAGAGTCTCTTCAAGGTATCACACCGGTAATCGGCCAATCAAAATGAACTTAGTCAATTGTAGTTCCATATATACTTCAGAAGTATTTTTTTCCTTGACTGCATTTTTACATTTTCCATTTACTCAGTTTTAAAATTTTTTGTACCACTGAGTAGGATATTTCATGTATTTTGTTAGGTGATGATTTTTTTTCACAGGGACTACTTCTTTCAGGGCTCATGCAGCAGCTTCCTGGGGAGTGTGCAGTCTGTTTACATACAAATGGAAAACACGTGGTTTTGAGGGTAGACCTGTTTGGAGCTAGATATTTTGAGAAAATGCAGTATCGCTTGCCCTTTTTATGGTGTTAGCTGATGA